>NC_064614.1:860378013-860681043 GCF_023898315.1 Schistocerca nitens
AAGAAAAATTCGGAGTAGGTATTAAAATTCATGGAGAAGAAGTAAAAACTTTGAGGTTCGCCGATGACATTGTAATTCTGTCAGAGACAGCAAAGGACTTGGAAGAGCAGTTGAACGGAATGGACAGTGTCTTGAAAGGAGGATATAAGATGAACATCAACAAAAGCAAAACGAGGATAATGGAATGTAGTCAAATTAAATCGGGTGATGCTGAGGGGATTAGATTAGGAAATGAGACACTTAAAGTAGTAAAGGAGTTTTGCTATTTAGGGAGCAAAATAACTGATGATGGTCGAAGTAGAGAGGATATAAAATGTAGACTGGCAATGGCAAGGAAATCGTTTCTGAAGAAGAGAAATTTGTTAACATCGAGTATAGATTTAAGTGTCAGGAAGTCGTTTCTGAAAGTATTTGTATGGAGTGTAGCCATGTATGGATGTGAAACATGGACGATAACCAGTTTGGACAAGAAGAGAATAGAAGCTTTCGAAATGTGGTGCTACAGAAGAATGCTGAAGATAAGGTGGGTAGATCACGTAACTAATGAGGAGGTATTGAATAGGATTGGGGAGAAGAGAAGTTTGTGGCACAACTTGACTAGAAGAAGGGATCGGTTGGTAGGACATGTTTTGAGGCATCAAGGGATCACAAATTTAGCATTGGAGGGCAGCGTGGAGGGTAAAAATCGTAGAGGGAGACCAAGAGATGAATACACTAAGCAGATTCAGAAGGATGTAGGTAGAAGTAGGTACTGGGAGATGAAGAAGCTTGCACAGGATAGAGTAGCATGGAGAGCTGCATCAAACCAGTCTCAGGACTGAAGACCACAACAACAACAATATGGTACTTTTCTAGCATCTCCTTCATTCCAGTGAAGTGTCAGCCAAATTTCTATATTTTTTTTCACTAAAGCGATGGGTATTTTAGACAAAAACACACGAAATCATCAGATATGAACTTTCCTCTTTGGAGGCTCACAACGAAATGATACTTGGTTGGTTATTTTAGTGGTACAATCCCCTGATTGTCTATATAAGCCATTGGTCAGTCTCTAATGACCTGAATGTCAGTGGCTACTAGGCTCTATTTGAATTTTCTACTGATGGAAACAGCACTGGAAGTCTTCCTCCAAGAGCTTCTTGACGACGCGTACCGCTTCTTTCTTTCACTACTTCAACGAACTGAAATCTTGCTTCTTTCAAAGCAGACCTGAACTTTGCTAATAGATGAAAGTCACATGGCGCCATATCAGACGAATATGATGTATGTTCTAGCACTTGGATTCTGTACTTCGCTAGATATGTCTTAACAGACAACGCGGGATAAACAGGTGCGTTGTCTTCATGCAGAACCCATGTCAGAATTAGAGTTGTGTTTTCAAAATAGTTCAAAAATGGTTCAAATTTCTCTGACAAGGGAACCTCCCCATCGCACCCCCCTCAGATTTAGTTATAAATTGGCAAAGTGGATAGGCCTTGAAAAACTGAACACAGATCAATCGAGAAAACAGGAAGAAGTTGTGTGGAACTATGGAAAAAATAAGCAAAATATACAAACTGAGTAGTCCACACGCAAGATAAGCAAGATCACGAATAATGTGAGCTCAGAAGCGCCGTGGTCCCGTGGGTAGCGTGAGCAACTGCGGAGCGAGAGGTCCTTGGTTCAAGCCTTCCCATGCGTGAAAAGTTTACTTTTTTATTCTCTCAAAGTTAGGATCTGTCCGTTCGTTCATTGATGTCTCTGTTCACTGTAATAAGTTTAGTGTCTGTGTTTTGCGACCGCACCGCAAAACCGTGCGATTAGTAGACGAAAGAACGTGCCTCTCCAATAGGAACCGAAAACATTCGATCGCAAGGTCATAGGTCAACAGATTCCTCCACAGGGAAACAAGTCTGATATATTCTATACGACACTGGTGACGGCATGTGCGTCACATGACAGAAATATATTGTCGACCCACCTAACTTGTACACTTGGCGAATGGGTAAAAAGATTCTTCGATTTAGATCTTTTGCGGACGGGATAATCACTCCCAAAAAAGTGATGAGAACATAAGAGTTTGTCACATAAACTGCAACAAATGAATGCAACAGTTTCACAGTCCCACAGTTTTCCCTGTGCTCTGTCAAACATATGTTTTTAACATTTTCAAATTGTTCCGTTTAGGTGTAGCGTCCCCAAACTACGGCGCAGTTACCTCGTATCGGACGGACAGATAATAATTGTCTGAAAATAAATAATTAAACTTTTCACACGAGTGAAGAGTTGAACCAAGGTCCTCGCGTTCCGCAGTTGCACACGCTAACTACGGGACCAGGGCGCTTCTGAGCTCACATTGGCCTTGATGTTGCCTATCTTACGCATGGACTACTCAGTTTGTATATTTTGTTTATTTTTTTCATAGTTCCACACAACTTCTTCCTGTTTTCTCGATTGATCTGTGTTATGTTTTTCAAGGCCTATCCACTGTGCCAACTTATAGCTAAATCTGAGGGGGGTGCGATGGGGAGGTTCCCTTGTGAGCACTATGGGACTTAACATCTGAGGTCATCAGTCCCCTATACTTAGAACTTCTTAAACCTAACTAACGTAAGAACATCACACATATCCATGCCCGAGGCAGGATTCGAACCTGCGACCGTAGCATCAGCGCGTTTCCGGACTGAAGCGCCTAGAACCACTAGGCCAGTTGTGTTTTTCTCACAGAGTTCAGCAAAAGCCTCACGGTAGTAATGCCGACTAACAGTTTGACCTTCAGTAACCCAATGAATATAAAAAAAATACCAATCATAATCGCTTTGAGTCTCGATTTGCTCATTCGAGATCAACGTCTTCTCAGGCATCATGGAAATGCTTGAACCACTCAAGAACTCGAGTAAGTGGTAGTCTTCGCAGTACACTTCTTTCATTAAAAGATAGATTTCAATTGAATTTTTTCCCTGTTTCACGTGAAACATCAAGTTAATCCGTTTCTCTATTATTACACTTATCATTTTTCTGGCAGAAAGAAATACCAGCTCTTAGACAAACGAAGGCTACGGCCACACTGATTTCTCTAGAGCCATAGATTCCACATTCAACTTAAACGCTGCACGTCCCACAACTACTGGCCGTTCATCTTTGGCGCATGCATACTTACTCCGTGACAGCATCAGTCCCCTTGTTTTAAAGCCTCACTCCGTACATATATCTGAATACAAATATTTCAATGTATCTTTACGTATCCTTATTTTCCATTACCAAAACTGAACTACACAGAAGATGGACCGGTGCCTAGGGGACCCTGACTGCTTACGTGAAGGCATTAAAGGTGAGTTGACTTTTCCTGTACATTTTCTGTTAGTTTGTAAAATGAGAGTCACATTCTCCCATTCAATCAGTAGATCCGCAGAGTTCCATAGATTCTGATTTCTCACACACAAAAATTGAATTACACGGCATGGGCGAGAACCTATCATAAATGTACTTTGTTCTAATTAGTCGATAACCGTAGCAAGTGAAACATTCAAATATGTCAGCTGGTGTACATGTGTTTGCGACTGCTTTGTTTACAGTATTAAGCGCGATGCATAGGTTGGACGTGAAAGTGTATTTTGAATGCCTGAGTGCGCATCTGGCTTCATGTGTAGTTTTTACTCAACTACACTGGCACTACATACTTTGGCAACTATATTTTGTGCCAAACAATGCTGATTATCTAATTTTCTTGATCTTCATTCCTGTACATAGGCGAGTGTATGAGTACATCTTCACTGATTTTAACTTTTACAGTAAATCTAATTTTACTTATTTTACCTCAGAATATCACACGTGTAATTAATTACTATTGATTAACGCTCATTAGTTCATTCACTGCAAGGTAAAGTGGACAACTTGATTACTTGGTCATTTATTTAATTTTGAGTTATTTGGTCATTGTAGAAGCTAAGACACTTGTTCTGTGATGTTTTCAGGCCGTGCAAATGTTTCGACCTCTGACTGAAAGGACAGAATCTGTTTGCATAAACAGTTTTCTATTTTGCCATCGTGGTAGATACAGGTACTTTCAAAACTAGGTCAAATTGTGCTGTATACTTCTCACTGAAACAGAACGACCTTCAGCAAAGAAATTCTTATCTCAAGTTCTATGTAGAGTCATAGACAAATGGTTGTGCTCGATGTAAAGATGAGTAAGAATAGGGACCAAGTGCATGAAAAGAGCGAAAGGCTGCTGGAGCGTTATGTGTGTCCATTGTTTTGGAGATTTGTATGAATCGCCATTGTTTTGAGGCGACGCATTGTACAGGAACACGAATTCACCACACAATGACCAAGTATGACGCCCGAGTTCTTTTGCTCCACCGTTTATGCAGGTGCCGTTCGATTGTCAAGTATGCTTCTTTTATTCGCAACCTGCTTCACAAATCTGTAACAGCTGTTCGTTGCTGTTTCGCAATATGTAATTTAGTTAACACTGGGAGTTGGATTCACTTTGCTTTTTCTGTGCAGTTGATACTTGTCCGGTATTTATAAAAACAAAAAGAAAAAAGATTCATACCGTCCAGAAAATTAAATTTTACTTGCCGTTCTCCAAGGAGAAACTTAGCAAAGGATACAATTTAAGGAAGATCAGCCTTTGAGTGAAGCATTCTCATTTCGTTTTCAGTCAATGGCGTAGCCGCTAAGCGATGTCATTATCAGCGGCTTTTTAATTCGCAGAGATGTATAACATGTGCCCTTCCCTGAAAATCTCGGTGGCGGGATTTGGATATGTCGTCACGCATGGCATTTGGTCAGCCCTACTGACTTACTTTCGACCAAGAAAATAAGGGAGCGAAATACTTAGTTTTGCTCTTGATGATCTAATAGAACTCGAAACTGTTAGTAATATTTGTAGCTTATTTGGTGCCTCTTGCTCCATTTACACATAAAAAGACGTGGGCGCTTATGTTGCGCAACATGTTTACATACGCGGAAATCATAAATCCCGTCTTTCTCATAACAAACATAACAACCGATTGCTTTTGTTGCCGGCCGAAGTGGCCGCGCGGTTCTGGCGCTGCAGTCTGGAACCGCAAGACCGCTACGGTCGCAGGTTCGAATCCTGCCTCGGGCATGGATGTGTGTGATGTCCTTAGGTTAGTTAGGTTTAACTAGTTCTAAGTTCTAGGGGACTAATGACCTCAGCAGTTGAGTCCCATAGTGCTCAGAGCCATTTGAACCATTTTTTTGCTTTTGTTGTTTCTCCGCACCGTACGTGGCCCTCCTCTCCAAAGTCAATACAGTTTTTACCTCTAAGAGTTCTTCACTGAAAACTGTTTATATTTAGGTTGAATAATAAATAGAACTGGTAACCTTAACGTAATATCTC
The DNA here is from genome assembly GCF_023898315.1 of Schistocerca nitens. Classification (NCBI taxonomy): domain Eukaryota; kingdom Metazoa; phylum Arthropoda; class Insecta; order Orthoptera; family Acrididae; genus Schistocerca; species Schistocerca nitens. Next base: position 860,383,364 of record NC_064614.1, read on the forward strand.
CATTTCTTCGTAACAATTACATTTTATATGAATAGTGTTTAGCATTTTTGTTTCCAGCAGTTCAACGAACTTTATCATGGAGGTTTAGTACGTACTCATAAAAACAAAATTACAGTTTAATGATTCCTTTCTTATGAACATGACTTTGCAGGTTTTAAATATTGTTTCAGTGTTGCAAAAGACCAAACACGACGTTAGTTCCAGCATTTGTGTGAATTAAGTGTGTTTCAGAATTTCGATCTGAAACGTAATTTACGTAATTAACATTTGAATTTTATCCCAACTCAACTGTTCTGACATTATCTAAATGTATTGTGTTTAATCTGTCCCCTAAGTTTTTCACTTGGTTGCAAATTATTGAAAAGTGATAACGTTTTTAAAAAAATTACGTAAATTCTGAAGCTAGGTGTTTGTTCACCCATCAATTTGTATTCGTTAAGAGTTTCGTTGGGGACTGATGACCACAGATGCTAAGTCCCATAGTGCTGAGAGCCATTTGAACCTTCGTGTGGTAGTGTTGACTGGTAACGGACCACTCTAACTTGAATAGTTTTTACGTTAATTCAGAGGAGAACTGATGGTCCATTCAGCATGGTCACCTCCTCAATGAAATTTAGCTCTTAGCTCAGATTAAAGCTCTTTGTCGTAGCTTGTACTTCAACCCTCATTGTACAAGTCAGTTGTTACTTGTGAAATAATGCAAATACATGTAAACACTAATATCCCCTCTTCTCAACGAGAAGACAATATGTACTTGTTAAAGAAATTGAATACATACAAGGAAACAATAGTCCTAGTATAATTTACTCCTAGAATGATACACACCAAATAGCGTAGCTGAATTTGATATCAGGAAGTAATCCCTTAAACGCAGCTGGAGAAAATTTGTATACACGTAAAATCTGGATGGTAAAGTCGATAGCAATGAATGGGCAGGTGCCTTCTCGCATGTTGTGCCGTAGAAATATCTCGAAAATTTGTTACATACAGAAAAGTGGATGCGAAAAAGAAAGAGACTAAGCCTTTAAAGTCACATTGTCAGAGACAGTCGTAGACAATGGTAGTTAATTTGGTGATAACGTGAAAGATACGCAGACGAGCAAGAATATTATTGCGTTTGGTCCACCTTTAGAATGCATTACAGCATCGATTTTGCTGGCAAGGTTTCGACAGTTTCTTTGGTAGGTTTGAGATATGTCACCCCAAATGTCTACACACAAGCCACGAAATTAAAGGCTGGTGATTTGTGGGGGACGGACATAGTTCCCGGTGGCGTCCCAGATGAATTCCAGCGTGTTTTTAAACCAGGCGAATTTAGTGGCTAAGACTTCAACGTGAGTTCACTATCATGCTCCTCAAATCACTCTAACACGGTTCTGGCGTTGGGACACGGAAAGTAATCCTACTGCAAGATGCCAAAACCATGAAGGAATGCAGATTGTCGGAAGTAAAATTCATGTAGTCTACAGTGTCATGATGCCTTCAAATAGTACCATAGATTCTAAGGAAGCAGAGGTGAGTTTTCCAGACAGAAAAATACTACCCTGCCTAGCCTTCGTTTGTGGCGTGGTGCATGTTCCGGACAGCGATTTCCGTGGTTGATGGCTTATCCGGACACGACTTCAACATGCCTTACATGAGGAGTTGGTATTTACCCACAAAGCTATGGACCGTAATACGATGCTTCAGAATTTAAACATGCAACTGCAGCCCGTTTGGCTTATTATTTTGGTTGTCGTCTACTGTAAACCCACGCCTAGCGACTCATTAATCCACGCTTCCTCCTGCCGTCCTCATCAATACATGTAGAGGTTTTTTCAAATCTATGTATCACCGCATTAGTGAGATACCGCACAATCCTCCATAGAAAAAGAATTAGGGAACTTGAAACACATCGTTCAAAAATGGTTCAAATGGCTCTGAGCACTATGGGACTTAACATCTATGGTCATCAGTCCCCTAGAACTTAGAACTACTTAAACCTAACTAACCTAAGGACAGCACACAACACCCAGCCATCACGAGGCAGAGAAAATCCCTGACCCCGCCGGGAATGGAACCCGGGAACCCGGGCGTGGGAAGCGAGAACGCTACCGCACGACCACGAGATGCGGGCAAACACATCGTTGTAAACAATGCGTACAGTCCTTAAATTGTTGATAAACTATATAAAGCAAAACGTCAGTAGTGGAGCGCAGAGGACTCCCAGTCTCCCTGGTATCGAAGTTCATAGTTCTGAGAAAACAATCAATAGGGAACCTCACTTATGATTTGGCTAAACTTTTCAAAAACCAGAATTTGATTATTGTCTTCAGTACCGGTAATAAATTTCAGCAGAATTATATTTGCAGTGAACGCCCTCGTAAAGATAAGTATGCACGGTCGGCCATATACAAATTAGAGTGTAGCGATTGTGACATGTCATACATAGGACATACTGGCAGAATGTTTAAGAGTAGGTTAAGTTAGCACATTATAACTAAGGAAGGCCATGTTAAACAGAACTGCGCGTTTTCCGAGTGTCTTAATTCAAGTAGGCAGCAGTCTCCGACACTAGAAAATTTGAGAATACCACATCTTGCTCAGATGGGAATAAAGCTGAATCTGCTCGATAAGCTAGAAATTGTCACACATCTCTATACTGATAAGGGTAATTTGTCGAAAAATTATCAAACAGCTCTATATTGATAACGACACGTTGTTGAACAATCAGCCGACTACCAGAAATAATATATATTGTGGTATAATGTTACCAGTGTATGGAATGTTGGTGCAATGATATTTCTTATTTTGTTTTTAATTTTTAAATGAACACAACGCAATTTGACTGTATTGTTGTTTATTTAATTATGCCATTTTCAATCACTTGAAAATGGCATAAAAGGCTGAAACCTAGGTCGTAATTAAATAAACAACAATACAGTCCAATGGCGGTATGATCATTTAAAAATTGTTGTATGATTATTGCTCAGCCACATCAAAACTGTTTCCTTATTTTCTGTTGACGGGAATATCTTTCACCTTGTTCGTCTTGGTATGAGGAAAGTTAGGGGAATTATATTCTAAGGGAGTTTTTAATGACCTTATTTTATCGTAACTGACTTTACATATTTATATTTCTTTATTTAAAGCGCTAAAAATAGGTCTTTGTCTCTGCTCCTGATCTTAGTGGCTTGATGTCTTAGAGTTCTTTGATCATGAATGCATGCGGTGTGCATGCACTTTAAACTTTACCTATTTACTTCGCATGACAAAACGGTAATGTCATACTTTGATTCGCTATGTATCATATCACCAGTTTACCTTATTTTTTCTGCTTTATTGAATGGTACCTTAACGTATTTTTGGTTTGCATATATGTATTTTAAGTTATTTGTTTAACGTAATTTTTATATTTTATAAATGTGCCTCATGCTGGTCTTTCGGGTCACCTGGGTACATTTGCCGCACAGTACAAGGTGTTTGCTTCATGGTCTGTCATAGTAATATGTGCGAAAGCTCCAAACGGGCATTATGTGCTGGACGCTGTTGATAATATGTTTATTTCATAAGCGTGGTCCTATTCTGTGCTGCTATGGCGGAGTACGCTGGTGCTTAACGTAAATGCTATATTGTTTGAAATTTTTTCACCACTTTCTTGTATCTTCTTGATGATGTGCTGGTAATTTTCTCTTCTTTTAACTAGGTCCATATTTACCAATTTTATGACGGATGAGTTACGTACCCAGCTGCATTTGGGTAAGTTTCTACTACTTTCAGTTCATTCTACCCGCTTATTCTTACAAGATAGGTCCATGCCTCTTCCTCCATTCGTTTCTAATACTTTGTTTTTATATGTAAAAGGTTAATAGTGTATGGACACTCTTCATAGAGAAAAATTTATCTACCTTTGTTGGATTTGTCAGTCTTCATTTTCTTTGTAAGACAAAGACTTTCTTCGGATGTTCAACATGCCAGATGACTATTGTAGTAGTCTCAAAATTAATAATGAAATAATTATCATAATGTTCACATATTGTGAGTTAATGTTAATTAGACATATTTTTCCTGTATCCTTGATTACTTATATATATATGGATTTTAGGTTTCGGCAGTTTATTCGGTGATACGACCATTACGCGCCATCTGCGTATAGCTACATGAGTCATTACTTTGCTCGTTTTAGAAGCTGCAGCCGTATCTAAAGTACGAAGAATTATTGCTGTACACTGAGATACATTTCATTGTACTGTACTACAATATTACATGCTCGCACATCACCCGACCTATGGCTAACAGCGTACTCTGCGCCTTCTTATAATTCCTCGAACACAAAGGGTAACGAGAAAATGCGCACACAATTATTTGATATTTTGACTTTTTAATGGATTTGGAATATATTACATATAGAAAATTGGTTGTGTCGCAAAAGGACAAAACGCGTTACCAATATTAAATAACTGTTTTTATTTTAAATAGTTTATAACAATTGCTACACCTCCCCGCCACAATGCAATGGAGACATATTTACCAGTTATCTATTGTTATTGTTGTCTTCAATCCGAATACTGGTTTGATGCAGTTCTCCATGCTGCTCTATCCTGTGCAAGCCTCTTCATCTCAAAATAACTACTGTAAAAAATAAGGTTGGAAAATCACGAAGAACGTGCTCGGTTTAGGAAGGGTGCAAGAAACGTTTTAGTCTTTCACTCTTTCTGTTCAATCTGTACGTCGAAGTAGCAAAGAAAGAAATATAAGGTTGAAGAGGGGGATTAAAATTCAGGGACAGGGGATGTCAATGATAAGATTCGTTCGCAACATTTCAGTTCTCAGTGATGATAAGGAAGAAATGCAGGACCTGCTGAATGGAGTGACCAATATAATGGGTAACAAATTTGGAGAAAATGACTACAGTTAGTGATGAGATTAGCGATAAACTTAACGTTAAAATTGGTGACTACTAAGTGGTCGAAGGAATTCTGCTTCCTAGGAAGCAAAAAAATGAATGACAGACGCAGCAAAGAAGACATAAAGCGCAGTCTAGCACGGTGAAAGAGGGCACACCGACAAAAAGAAGTCCTCTAGTATAAAAAACTGGCATTAAGATGAGGAAGGAAATTCTGAGAATTTACGTCTGGAGCACATCATTGTAAGATAGTGCATTATAGACTATAGGAAAACCGGAAAATAAGAGAATCGTTGCGTCTTAGATGGGGTGCTATAGATTGATGCTGGAAATTAGGTGAACTGAAACCAGTAAACTCAAGCACATCTGACTGGTAAATACTGAGTGGAAGAAGTCGTCTGCAGTTTGCTTCCAGTGCCTGCCGCATGCCCTGCAGGGGGCCGATGAATACGGTGTCCGGTCTGTGGACACTCGCACCTGGTTGATTTAAACGCCGCCACCTCTTAATAGCGGTATAAGGAGAGACAGAGATAACCCAATCCCCCCCTAAGCGCCAGCTGGTCGCTGGTTTATCCCAGCAGCCCTTGTTCGGCTGTCTGTCGGCAGTAAATCCCGGAAAAGGCTTTTATCTCCAGCCCATAACTCTCTCCCAGGGCCTTCCATACTAGGGATATATCAATCTGTGACTTACTTTTCAATCCATGAAAGTGTATAAATTTCATACTTGGCTTATTTTATCAAAAACTGTCGACAACTTTATTACGCTGCAATTAGTAGCGATTTTTTATTTTTTTATAACTGACATATTGTCAAAATGGAAGTATGTGATCTTAAAATACTCATATAATAATTTATTATGTCATGAGCTCCCGATTGTTACAAACGTACATATTACCAGCTTAGGCAATTCATCACCATCTTCAAATGCTATAATTTTCGTCTCGATATAAACAGATTATATGCATTCTGAACGTCATGAAAAAATACAGAATACGTCTATAAAATTGGCCCAATACGTGCCACACAAAGTTTATTTACGTATTATATACCATTTCATAATATTCAAAATGCAATCAAATTGTGGTTATATATCATGACGGAACTGTTTGTGGAGTAACTATCACGTCCGAAGATGGAAACAAATCGCCGAAAGCGCTAGTGTGAACATTTGCAGCAGTTATAACATCTTGACACAATATATTATTATAGAAATAGTTTTGAAAATTTACGTCATCGTCTGGCAGACTGTGAAGTTTAACATTGTGTATACCAAATGTTCATTACTGCAAAATTTGTTACGTTCCTGGTTAAGCCGCGTGTGTTTGGGGCTGGTTAATGTCGTGCCTTACATCAAACCCACTTGCTTCTACAGCATTAACTACATGTGTGACGCATATTACAATAACGAGAAATTGTTCCCAGGATTTACACTTTGTTGTCTCCCAGATTACGTTAATTGTCGTATACTGTTGCATCACAAAAATATCTTCAATAGCTTGTGGTATTATACAGAATATGTATTTTTTGAAAGCATAAAGTACAACTTAAAGAACAATTAACTGGGCTTATAACATTTCTCTAAAGGGTAATATCGCTGTAATGAAGAAAAAGAAACTATAACCCGTCTCAGTGTGTGGTGTACAGGATAGGAAACGAGTATTTACAGATCTGCTATTAGTTACAGCCAACACACAACATTCATTTTTTTCTTATCGAAGAACATAGCATTGTTTTTGTGGCCAAAACCTTATATGAACTTGTTATGTTTTGGCTTGATAGTCCAGTTCATCTTGCGTAAATTAAAGCATGTGATCTCCAAAGAAGGAGTTATGTGAAGAAGGCCATTTTTATACCAGGCTGTGTTTTAAAATTGTACTTTATTAAGTACTACCAGTTTTGAGCATTGCTCATTCTCATCTGCCACAGATGTTGATACGTCATCGTGTCAAACGGCATTCGAGTGCCATGCGTAGTTGTGCGCGAACTAGAATGTAAAATACTTGCATTTTAAGTTTGGGCCGTGCGCTGCCGTCCTATGCACATCGACGTTAGGCGTGGGATGTGACGTAGACAAAATTATATTTTTGTTTTTAATACTGTCATTTTTCTTTACTAACATAAGAGGTACGACGTGGACACTCTGCAGTGATGACCCAAATTTGTCGTGCTCTGTCAAAGGAGACATCCCGCTATTCGGCTCAAGCGAGTTGAAGAAATCGTGGAAAATCTAAAGGTAGTTTACCGAACGTCTATTTGAACGTCCGCACTTCCGAAGGGGAGTCAGTTGCGTTATCACTGCATCAACTCGACCGCTTATTTGCAGCGATGGTTCAAGACGAGGTTGCATCCCTACAGAGGTTGCTGGAAGGCAAGAAAAGTGAGCACTGCTTTATGAATTCAGCTCGAATCACGGGCGTGTCTCTGGTATAGAATATATCCTCAATGTTTGTTTACCCCAATAGCATAATGTATGATTGTATTTAACAGCTGAGCTCACTGACCATGTTGACTGTTTGTGGTTGCCTCAGGAAAGTAGTGTCTCATTGTTAGATGTGTAACTTTATCATATCATTGTACTGTGTGCTTGTGTGAAGTGATGTGTTGCAAGGACTCGAAATAGTTGCATTTGGATGAATGATATTGGTGTCTGACCTGGTGTGCTATTTAATTATTCTACACAGAATTTCTACTGGTAGTCTAGTCGCTTTCGTCAGATAGTGATGGTATTGGTAATGAGCATGGATGGAGCTGAAGGAGTGAGCACACAATCAAAGGTGATCGCCAGTAGCATATGACCAAGACGTCTAGGTTAGTTCTCGAAATATTATGCATAAAAATTAGCCGTCCATCAGTCACTCCAGGTAAACTAAAATAAAAAAAAACTCCCAGCAAAAATTATTCTGGCACGAGACCACGTCGTCACGTTATGAAATTGACCAGTGTTACAGCTGCTTCTGAAAATGGCCATCCTCAGACGAGTACATAAGTAAAAACACCAACCACTACTTGGTAACGCAGTCTCACTCCCGAGATCTTTTCATTGGATGTAATTGGGGATGCGGAAGCCTACTCCCGCACAGATACTTGCAATTCGTTAGTTTAGTATTTCAAGTAAGACATCGGCAAGGAACTGCTAATAAATATCATTGAAAACGTGCGAGGCACAAACTATGAAGCATAAGAACCATTTGTACAGCCTGTGTGACAGACAGGAAAAGATGATTCCCGTGATGTCCTTATCTTTCATTTTACTAATTTTTAACGGACTTATGGGTAGTCTACAATGTACTGTATCTAGAAATTCTAATATTCAGGTATTGAAAACTATATAGATAAACGCATGAGGAGATTAAAGTTTCAGAAACAAGACTGTGTAATTAGAATTACAAAACTGTTTGGGAAGGAAATTTGAAATCTAAGCAGTTTTAGCTATAGAGCGATTAAAGGTATTTTGCTTTATAATGGAGAACAGCTTTCTTGCACTATGCAACGTTATAGTGCTTAAAGGTAGATTAACACTATCAAAAACTATTACAAGTTTTCAGTACGTAAGAATAAAAGAAGTATAAGTTATTGGTAATGAGTTACACAGGAAGTAATAAATTCAGAGAAAAACGATATACGCAAATGGCAAACTTGGCGGTAGGTGAAGTGTCGCATAAACGGCGAATACGCTCTGAATATCAGAATGAAATTGTGGACTGGTCCCCAACAGATTCGTAGAAACTGTTCACAGTGAGTATGTTTAGTATGAATGGGGCATTACTCATGAACATTTTGTGTGAGCTCTTCTACGACACGGTGTCTTTTTTTTAGAACGTTATATCGAAGCATTAGAATATTCTTTTTCTTAATAGAGCACCAGAAGATTTTAGCAAGGCTCTGACGGATTATAGCTGGCTTCAGTTAGAATGTGTAATGCTGCCATGAACAAGATGTAACCAGCCTGATCAGACTTAATACTCACCACCTGTCATAGTTGAGGTGAGACAGACCCAGTTTCAGAAAAAATCAAAGTGTGTCACTATTAGGTAACCTTTACTGAAGTGAGATCAGATTTAGGTACCTCTGAAAAAAAAATGCTACTCCGTTAAAGAACCTTCGATAGGTTAAAGCTGTCTCTCTTCATAGCGAGAAGAAATAATTATGGTATTTGGCGACTATAATAGCTGTAGTGCAAAAACATTTGTGGAACCCACTAACTTCTTCACGTGTTGATTACTTATTTGTATGATAGCCCACAATATTCTTGTAGAGAATGACTTCTATCGGAAACATAACAGTTGTAAAATCAGGAGCAATCGAATTTCAGAACAGAAAGAAAAGGTTAAAGGCTGCAATATGTTTAACTATGGAATAGGGAAGAATTTACAGCCCTAGAATTGATAGTCAGGTGCCAACCATTTAGATTGACCAAGCTTTGGTCACCTTGATGGATGAGCACGGCTGTCTTAGAAATTTTCCTGTTGGACCTTTCTTCAATCTGTAAACTGTGTCACCAAGAGCGTCACTCAAACACTGAAATTCCTGTTACGACCTGATGTCACCCACGTTTTCAAAGTATTACCAAAGTGACAGTCGCGTAAATTACCGCGAATATATCACATCTCGAACCTCTGACTTACTATTTTAATACCTAAGAAATGGATAAAAACTAGAAAGGATTAGCGAGGGAAGAACTCAAGACAAAAATGGTTTACCTAAAGTAAAGATGTTTGTTAAATTTATACATGAAGAAGTAACAGAGAGCAATAATTTAAGGGTAGGAAAAGATTAAAAAAGGTATAAAACGTAAGTGATAACGTTGCTTGCTGTAGAGATAAAAAGATGAAAAGGCTGACAAAAACGGAAAAAGTCAACAGAGCGATGATATCATCAAAAGAGCCGAAAGAGTAACAACTAACAGTTCTCAACTTTTTAAAGTTATTAACAACATGTAAACATAGAAAATTTATATAAAGCCCCATAATGGAAAAATGCCGGTAACAAAACTGATTTAGTTAAGAACAAGCATTTTAAACCATATCTAAAAGATACAGAAGCAATTTTATAAAACGTTATCACGCTAATGGAGTGAAAGTAAACTCTCACAAACAAGACGATAAAGAACACAAAAATAAATACTGATATACCCAACAACACAGTTTTGTTGGGTTTCTTGCATCATTCGTTCACAGTGTACATAATACGTTTAAGAACGTATGCACCGCCAACTGACGCTGCACGCAGTGATAAGTTTCATTTGTATAACTAGGTATCTGAATCGGTGGAAAACGTAACTGAAAGACAAATCACGAGAAATGAGACCTCAAGTGTCTAGAAACCTGAAAATGAACGGCCTACACAAGATTTTCCGAGTTGTATCTTCATAATTTACCCTCTAGTGTTAATGAAATGGAGCTACGTATTTGAGTCGTGGAAAGACGTAGCGAGTGCAAAGCCTATAAAGTTAACTCAATTCAGCTAGGATTAGTGAAACACGACACGTAGCACCGTTTCACATCTTTCATCGCGTAGTGTGACGAGCTATTGTGCGAGACGGCGCTACGCGTCGTTGGCCTGATCGGTGGCTGACTGCGCGTCTTTTTTTAGCAGAGTCGCGGGGTGTCTGAGGCATCGTCAGAGCTGACGCTGCGGCCTCTGGCCGGCGCCGCTTAATGGCGTCTGCTGACCGCGCTGCAGGTGCTGCAAAAACGACGCCGGGTGTCCACGGTCGGTGCTCCAGTCGGCGTCGGAAATAGAGACGGGAGCCGTTGTCACCCCTGCCTGACCCTTTGCAGCCACGCTGCCCACTCGCTGCTACGGTAGTAGGCTACACGCCACTGTGCCCTGCGCAGCGCGTTGCATATACAGATTCGTTTGTAGGTGTATACTGGATGCTGCTTACAGCAGGAGTGGCCAGAATTCGACTCACGATCCGTGCCATGGTACGAGTGCCACAGCCCTCAACACGGCTGGCACATTTCCCGCATCGTCACGCTACGCTGTCTGACCGCGAGGATGGGAAAGATGAGGAAACTGCTCACGCGCCACATTTAAATGGCAGCGCAGTTGTACTGATTGCGACTTGATTTTATGTTGAACTTTCCTCAACAACATGGATCAAAAACAAAACATATTTTCACTATTATTTAATTATTTATGGCGCACTGTATAAATGATATACTTCTTTATGATACAAACTGTCAGCATACGGACAGACGCAAACAATTCATAGATTTTCACACTCAGGTTACCATGTAATCTGGACTTATTTCGTCTCACTACCGAAAAAACGTCGTTATGGAGGGGAAACTCTACCTGTAGGCGTCCAAGACAGTTTTAAGGTTCAAGGTATTTATCATTAAAATTGGAATTACCTTGCAGATGAGACAGTTACATCTGCAAATGCACAGGGGTGCTATCAACTGAAAAGGCAAACGGTCCAGAAAACAGCTTGAAAACGGGTATAAGATTGGCAGTGTTCTCAAAACGTTTAGGAAACCTCTCGTTCTCTTTAATGCCAGTAAGGACAGACAATTGGACTGACCTTGTCAGAAAGTGTGTCTCTTGTACAACGCGATTTTCTTTTTCACTGAATGTCCATTAAATCAGAATGAAATTAACCTGAAGTGTCTCAGTGTGAATGGTGCGCAGTCAAGTCCACTTAAAGTGCGAAGTCTGCAATTAATTCCGGATTTTCTAATTTTCGTTCCTGCAATCATTTGTCCTCCTTAAATTCAACAATAGCAAGTTTTAAATCGAAAAATCGTTCCAGGCTTGCACTCTGACTTAACGAACGTACTTTGCAGCAGTATATGAAGTCTCCACACTCTTTGTTCAGTTCCACTGAAAATTCTTGCAAGTGACAATAGAATAATGTGTGAGACTTCAGAACTTTTACTATTCATGCTACCAATTTCTGCCAACAGTCGTGCTGCAGCTGTAACACCGGTTCCCGTCGCATCACCGAAGTTGAGCGCTGCTGGGCTGGGCTAGCACTTGAATGGGTGACCATCCGGTCTGTCCAGCGCTGTCGGCCAGCGGGATGCAACTCAGACCTTGTGAGGCAAACTGAGGAGCTACTTGACTGAGAAGTAGCGGTTCCGGTCTCGTAAACTGATATACGGCTGGGAGAGCGGTGTGCTGACCACATGCCCCTCCATATCCGCATCCAGTGCCGCCAGCGATCTGAGGATGACACGGCAGCCGGTCGGTCCTCTTGGGCCTTCGTGGCCTGTTCGGGCGGAGTTCGCGTTTACTACCAATTTCGTCAAGTGCCGATGCTGCGCATGTAGCACAAAGTGCTTCTTAATATACAGGACAATGAATTACGTCTCTCGAAAAATGTAGTTTTGCTTTTTCATTGTCAGCTAAATCTTTAAATTCTTTCTGCATGGTATTGAAAAGTCTTTTCATAGCAAATATGCAGTACCCGCCGCTTACGCGAAATAAGAATTCTCATCCCTCTTTTTTTGTTATTCCCATTCATTTTTAAATGAGTGTGATGACAAATCGCTAGATTACCTCTTTTTGTGCAAATAGGCACCGGAGCTGTGAAAGTCTTTCATACCACTAACAAATAACGAATGTTAAACAGCGCTAACACCACGATTCTGCCGAACTCAGAGTTATGCCAATAGAAAAATGCCGCGCCGCAATGCTAAATGGGATGTCGTGCTGTTCCAGGTATTTCCGAGGACCACCGAGCAAAGTCGATAGAGAGGCCGCGGCTTGGCCTGCACGCTGTTAAGATCGCCTTTCCTCAGGAACAGGTATAGATGTGCTGTTGTATTGTATGTCAAACACTGATGCCTGCGAATCTTTGGCGGAAAAAAAAACTTCTAAATCAGTGCAGTCAAAAGATACGGCTTTGATAATCGCAAACTCAGTTGTCAGAACCTTCAGATGAACTATCTATATACATAGCTAAGTTTGTTCGCAACCCTCAGAACGCGAGTTCTACTCGCATTTGAATTTTTTTTTCTGCGATCTCTCACCTTGGAACCTTTCCACATTAAACACTTTTTCCCTGAACATTTCTCTGTTAGTTATTTCTTCAGTTCCTACATTATTTTTTCTAAATCCTTTTTTAATTCGTGGATCGCGCTTGTTGACTTCTTATTCCACAAATATTTCATCTTTTTGCTTAATATAATGTCTTAGATTCATTATAAATTTCCTAAAAATACCAATCTTCTTATTGCAGTTTTCCTGGTAAGTTTTCCGTGTATCTATAAAATTTATCATTATTTCGTAATTTTCGAAACCTCGTAGTATTTCTTGAGACTAATATTTTCCTAGTGCAGAAGATTTCGGTATATAGCACATCCGCAATTGAGAGGCATGATAATTAATTTAGAGACATCCACTTCAGCTGTAATATTTATTCGAACCTCGACACGCTTCGGAATTTGAAAATCCTGTCTTCGGGTGCATGAAATTATTGTATTTGGTAACACGTAACAGGTGGTCGGGCCAGTCAGTGCAAGAGCCCCAATCACTGAATGTTCGCGGAAACCGACTGTGCGGCTGCTCTGCGGCGTCAGTGCCCGCTAACGCTCAGTGGTTGGAGCTCTTTCACTGAATGGCCCGACCACCTGTTATGAGTTACCAAATACAATAATTTCATGCACCTGAAGATCAGATTTTAAAGTTCCTAAAGTGGTAGTGATTTGAACAAATAACAAATACAATTGAAGCGGATCTCTCAAAATTAATTAATTTTTCTAGTGATTCGCATTTCTAATTTGTCTTAAGTTATCATTTAATACCACACGTTCGCTTGAACCTATACATCTTTGTGTCACTATTGTACTGAAACGTCCAAATTTGGCATTCCTAAAAAGGCATTTTTTTAAAAAATCTTTTCTCCAAATCATTGTCCTGGATTGTCTACGTAAAATATTGTAATTTTTGAACCTTCTGTCATTAGCCAATATCTGTTTTCGGAAATTTTGGCACATAATTAATTGTCGAAGATGTGTTTTCTTTGCGCAGATATTCTTGTGCCGGTCTTACTGGTTGTTTCTCCTAAAAGATTAATTTCTACAACAGAGGATGTCACATTTTGAGAAAGTATAGGAATGTCGTCTGCGAATATGAGACAGTTTACTCCAACATTTTTGTTTCCTTTCTCAACCTTACTGGTGAAATCTAATATTATTTTCATTCCAAAGTCTCACAGTTTTTTCTAGAGCAGAGTTAAAAAGAACAGAGAACAGGTCATCAACTTGGTGAACAGCTTCGTTTATTTCGAAGGACTGAGATACTGTTTCGTAAATCTTCCTTCAGATAGGGTGCAAGTATTGCACGAATTACATGTACATGTTTAGACTACACATCAAGTTTTCGGACTATTTTATCTATAGTTTCTTAGTCAACAGAATCAAATGTCTTTTTGAAATCAACACACATTACTACAATACCTTTTGAATTCAGTAATCTGTGTGACTGACTTCAGGTTAAATATTTCTTTACAACACAATCTGCTCTTCCTAAAACCACCTTATATTCATCTAAGTGACTGCTCTGTGTCGTTTCTAATCTATTTAGTAGAATCTTTGTTTATTTTATTAACAATTAAACCTAGGCGCTCAGTCAGGAACCGCGCTACGGCTACGGTCGCAGGTTCGAATCCTGCCTCGGGCATGGATGTTTGTGATATTCTTAGGTTAGTTAGGTTTAAGTAGTTCTAAGTTCTAGGGGGCTGATGACCTCAGATGTTAAGTCCCATAGTGCTCAGAGGCATTTGAACAATTAAACTTTGTTCCATATTGGTGTTTCTGCTCATGAAACCATTTGCTCAGGTAAAAGATTCAAATAATCGATAATAATTTATTACCCATCGTCACATTTCCACTATTCGAAAAGCAGTGAGCGTCTACTCTTTGGAGGGAAGAAATGGCGTGCTGAGCGTCAGTTTTTGCGGCCAGGTGCAGGGTGCTCTCCCTCAGGACGCCGGCACACCGGCACGCCGGCACGCCGGCACGCCGGCCCTCGCACCGCTCTTTGCTTCTCATGAAGACGTATGGCCGGCACTCGGCGCGCCTCGCGGCCAACGCCAGCCCCCTTGGCGGAGATCCGCCGCCCTGTCACAGCAGGTGGCCAACAGCGACCCGGACTCAACCGACAATGCCGCCGCCGACTCTGACTGTCTCTGGTGTGGAGCACAGTGGCGCAAGGCAAGCCTTCAGCGATTGTCGGAGGATACAGAATCACTCGAGTACAATTTCAGTTCTCTGTAAATGTGGCTAAATCTCAAAAACAATCCTGTAATGTTCGAATACAGTATTAATTATATTCTGTCCATTAAATATCTATGCGTAACGTTGCAAGGCGACATGTAATGGAACGATCACTTAAGGACGGTTGTAAAGAAGACGAATTCTAGAAAAGTATAGCTACCCCATAAAGGAGACCGTGTGCAGAACACTACTGTGAATCATTGTTGAGTACTGCCTGAGTGATTGGAATACTCACCACGTAGTGTTAAAGAAACATACGAAAGCAGTTTGGAGGCGCTCTCCCCGATTTCTATCAACAAGCGAATGTTGCGGAAATCTGTCGTGAACTCACCTGGGAAACCCTGAAGGGGAGAAGATACTCTTTCCGCGAAACACTGTTGAGAAAGTTTAGATAAGCAGCATTTGCTACTGACTTCAGAATAACTAGAGAAATCAAGGCTTGTACGAAAGCATATAGACAGTTGGTTTTCCCTCACTCTACTTGGAAGTGGAAGAGGAAGAAACTGACTGACAGTGGTACAAGGTACTCACCGCCGTGCACTGTATGGTGGCTTGTCAATTATGTATGTGGATGCAAATGAAAAAGAGAGCAGCTTAGGAAGGTATCCATGGGGGGCTGGAGATTTCCCTTCCAATACAAGAGACGGGAAGGACGAGTGAATACTAGTCTATCTATACGAATGGTTGTAATATGCAAATCTGGTCCCTGTATACTGTTCTCATGCTCCGTCTGTATGGTACTTATATATGTTCAATTCTATACCGCTGCTTTTGAAACAATTCTTGCAGGACGTACAAAAGAACATACTTTTGTTAATTTAGATATATAGCTTTTAACATGAATTGAAGTGGGAAAATCCCAAATGTATGCCAACGGCGATTTAACATTTCCTATTTAGTTGCCAGCAGCATTTTTACAGCACACTACTTCTGTATATACTATTACATTTATGTTTTATTTATTCGTTTCAGTACACTGCAGATATAAAATTTGTTTTATGTCCTTCGCTAAGTCTATGCAGCTACGTGCCAGGGTACGATTTAAATTAATGTGTATTCTGAATTCTCGAAACAAACAGTAGTATAACATTTCCTGTGTTGATATACCTATATGGGAGCGTTCCGAAAGCCTATGTATTTAAAAAAATCGCCAGTGATTTTTGATTATGTAAACATAAGGGGTGATCAAAAAGTTCCCGTTCGAAGGCCATATATTATAGAACCGGTATACTAACGAGGCAAAATCGGCGTGAGCACTGCGGAAATCATCCCACAGACACACGAGGTTGAAGCTACCCGTTTGGTAAATCATTGAGTCCTGCTGGGTGAAGAAATCCAAAAGTGCCTGCTGCACATCGTTATCCGACAGGAATCGGCGATCGCCCAAGACCTTTCTGAGAGACCGAAGGTGAGATGATCGCATGGCATGAGACCAGGACTGCAAAAAGAATTCTCGAGTGTATCCCGCTTTAACTGACGTTACTTCTGTGTTACAACGTTTTCGATGTGGTGACGTGCGTTACATGAATCAGCAGTACACATTGTCACAGTATTTCCAGACGTTTCGCCTAAATACATATTGTCCCATAAACATTCTTCATTCTCCGATGGATGTATATCGGTGGTTGTCCTTCGACCAAGAAAAGAATAACAGCACGTGGGTCGTGTTTAGACACATTTGGTTATAACGTTGCCATAGTTTATGTTTCGGCGTTTACGGCACGCACGTTGCAAACACACGAAGGCCACATGGATACCCTGTGTACACGTCGGTGCTTGTCCACCCTCATCGTAGTCGCGCAAAAGAGCACCTACGCTGCAGAAACGCCCTAAAACGGAAATCCTTTGATCGCCCCTAATAAGTTGGCAAAAAAAGTAACGCAGAGAAGTGGCAGGGCATTCACTTGCCCTTAGGATGTATAAATACACTTCCCGGAATTAAAATGTAGTGTGAAAATCGTGCTGAAAACGTGTGTCGAACTGTATGTGATGTTTCGGTAAGTTTTTGTAGGATCGCGCCATTTGTACCAAAACCACGAGGTTTCTGTAAGTGTTGGGAAGTAACACTAATTAAACTTCTACATTCTCCAGTTCATAATACGTTGCGGCACCGCACACAATGGACACAAGACGGACGGGTAGAACAATAAATGTCAGCACAGGTTTCGGAGGACTCGCGCGACTACTACGGAGTAAAGTGAAATAATGTGAACGTAAAATGTGTGTGTGGAATCAGAGCATATCAGTGATAAAATGCTTGAAAACATAGAAAATTTATGAGATTAGGAGCTTATTCCAGGAACAGTACCTCAGTGTCGAAGGTCTCAAAATGGTTCAAATGGCTCTGAGCACTATGGGACTTAACATCTGACGCCATCAGTCCTCTAGAACTTAGAACTACTTAAACCTAACTAAGGGTATCACACACATCCATGCCCGAGGCAGGATTCGAACCTGCGACTGTAGCAGTCGCGCGGTTCCGGACTGAAGCGCCTAGAACTAGTCGACCACCGCGGCCGGCTCCCGAAGGTCTCAAGCGAGACGTTTACCTATTTTGAGGAAGTAATTGATTGCAACTGTACACCTACAGACTTTAAAGACACATCAGTAGAGTGGTGTGAGGACGGCCATTACTTTTCAAAACTACAATCATCTAAACTATTGTGTCTGGTTTCTAAACTACCTGGGTGTTGTTCTACATATGTATCAAAATTTTGCTACTTTCTTGTCTATATCTTTACCTTCTTAATTTATAATTACTATATTCGTTTTAGCATAGATTAAAGGAGAGATACGCAGAACACGTAATTAATCATCATTCCAACTGTTACCAAACATACTCACGTACGCTTCACCATGTGCAGTAGAGGAGTATTTGAACAGTGGTCCGGCACCGTATTTAGTAAGTTATTATTAGTATGCGTGTGGCAGTGTTTATGCCCAGCTACCAATGCAGTAGCGAATGATTTTCTAGGGCTTCTTTCCAACTTCATGGTTTATTCTAGGCTTACATACTCCGGCCATCGCGTAGGCGCATCATGCACTGATCGGGACCTACCTGTTGCAGTATTCGTTCCACATTCCGCCTCTTCTCTCCTTGTTAGCAGCAGTTGACGTCAATCGCTGACGTCAATCGCTCCTAGCAAGGAGGGAAGAAGCAGAATGTCTAAAAAAAACAGTAATAACTTCGGGAAATTGCAGAAGCAAAACATAATACAGAAAATAAAACATCAGAAATAAAAGGAATTTAATTCAAGTACTAAGGAATAACTCTCAGTTTATATTAATAGATCGGTTACTGGCAGCTTCAGAAGAACTCTACGTTTGCCATTCAACTACAAGTATACATACTCCTACACTTACTGTTTCAACATTATTGTACATTGTCTCTGATGTTAATTTGCGTGCCTCGGTAATTCTCGATCTACGCATATCCGTGGGGTGGTCATTGAATTTTAATCTGACTAAAAGTTGAGCAGTTGCACTCATAAGACCTGTTGCCCGTACGTTTCGATCACTTAGAAGTGTTTGCATATCGCAGTCATATTGTCTGCTCAAAATGTTCAAATGCGTGTGAAATCTTATGGGACTTAACTGCTAAGGTCATCAGTCCCAAAGCTTACACACTACTTAACCTAAATTATCCTAAGGACAAACACACACTCATGCCCGAGAGAGGACTCGAACCTCGGCCGGGACCAGCCGCACAGTCCATGACTGCAGCGTCTGAGACTGCTCGGCTAATCCCGCGCGACGTATTGTCTGCATTTTCTCTCTACGTGGAAACGTGGACAACTGGAAACGACATGATCAGCGGACCTTCCTCTCCGCAGTCACACACTGATGTGCCACTACGTCCCAATCGGTGCAGATATTTGGGATTTGACGGTGCGCCACACCTCGAGTAGAGGCAATCTGACCCTGTTCCTAATGCTTGGGAGTATACCGTATACCGGCCTTTTACTGCTCCTTGTGTCCCAGTCAGACTACCATTCATCAGACTTCCAGAACAGCTGTGATAAGGACTACTTTTTCAGCTTGCAATACAAAGATGACTGTTCTGGAGAACAAAAAATGTGGTGCGTTAGCAGTTGGACAGAACGATGATGCTCACATGAGGAGTGGAATCAACGGGAAAGCCGTAAATATGATTTATGTAATCCAATAAACGAAGACGAAAAACAATAACAATGAAAAACTTGTGCTTTCTTTTTATATTATTGTATTTGGTATGTGATACGTTTGTTCTTTATCATGCTACATTAAAATACACCTAAATCTATTTGATTACTTTACTATTCACAATAAAGTGCCTGGCAGAGGGTTCAGCGAAATACCTTCAAGCTGTCTCTCTACTGCTCTACTCTCGAACGGCGCACGGGAGAAACGAGCACTTAAATTTTTCTGTGCAAGTCTTGATTTCTCTTATTTATCGTGATGATCATTTCTCCCTATGTAGTTAGGTGTTAACAGAATATTTTCGCAATGGGAGTAGAAAACTGGTGATTGAACTTTCATGACAAGATCCCGTCGCTACAAAAAACGCCTTTGTTTTAATTATTGTCACTCCAATTCACGTATCATGTCTGTGGCACTATCTCCCCTATTTTACGATGATACAAAATGAGCTGCCCTTCTTTGAACTTTTTCGATGTATCCCTCAGTCCCACCTGATGCGGATCCCACACTGCACAGCAGTACTCCAGAATAATGTGGTCAAGTATGATGGAAGCAGTCTCTTTAGTAGACCTGTTGCACCTTCTGAGTGTTCTGCCAATGAATCGCAGTCTTTGGTTTGCTCTACCCACAATATTATCTATGTTATCGGCCCAATTTAGGTTATTTGTAAGTGTAATCCCTAAGTATTTAGTTGAATTTACAGCCTTCAGATTTGTCTGATTTACAGCGTAATCGAAATTTAGCGGATTTTTTTTTTTAGTACTCATGTGAATAATCTCAAATTTTTCTTCATACAGGATGAGCTACCACTTTTCGCACCATACAGATATCTTACGTAAAACGTTTTGCAGTTCGTTTTGGTCATCTGGTAACTTTGCAAGACGGTAAATGACAGATCATCTGCCAACAATCTAAGTCAGCTACTTCGGTAAATTACATTTTTCTATATCTGAGTCAAATATTTCAACGAGTAAACGTAGAAATTTCTACAGTATTTTGAAACACAATATTTTAGCAACCGTACTCTTCGAAACTGAGCAAACGTTTGAAAAGAAATTTCACACTCTTCACGCATCAGTATCTTCTTGGACAAAACGCACTACAAGGTCTCGAGAAAGCATTTCAACAGCAAAACGGAAGAATAACGAATCAGAAAACTTTACTTATTGTGTGAATACAGTACCCCAGAAAGAATGTGTCATGAAGTCTGTAGCTGATGTGTACATATAAATGATACATAACGGTCACTTACGTCAGAAACAGCGGCATTAGCTTGGCTTTGCATCTAGTCAAACTCAACTTGGATGACAGGTAGGGGTGGAATAGTTTTAATCTCTATAAGAAATAAAATCCTCTCTTCTTTTCGGAAGAAATTATAATATTTAGCATACTGTTAATTAATTTTTTCTTTAAGAAAATTATTATATTTTTTTAAATTCGTACTGTTGACTGTGTCTCCCGCTATACTTGTAGTGGTTTTTTATGAAATTCAATTCGTTTTATTGTGGATAAATACTAGACGTTTGTCTGTGACACCCCTTTCGATGTGCTAATGATGCACTCGAGTTGACCTATGTACACTATGTGATCAAATGTATCCAGCCACCCCCAGAAACATATGTTTATCATATTAGGTGCATTGTGCTGCCACCTACTACCACGTGCTCCGTATCAGCGACTTCAGTAGTCACTAGACATCGTGAGAGAACTGAATGGGGCACACTGCGGAACTCACGGTGTTCTAACGTGATCAGGTGATTGGATGTCTGTACACGAGATTTCCACTCTCCTAAACATCCCTAGGTCCTCTGTTTCCGATGTGATAGTGAAATGGAAACGTGAAGGGACACGTACAGCACAAAAGCGTACAGGCCGACCTTGTCTGTTGACTGACAGGGACAGCCGACAGTTGAAGAGGGTCTTAATGTGTAATAGGCAGACATCTATCTATCAAGACCATCACCCAGGAATTCCAAACTGTATTAGGATCCGCTGCAAGTACTATGACAGTTCGGCGAGAGGTGAGAAAACTTGGATTTCATGGTCGAGCGGCTGCTCATAAGCCACACATCACGCCGGTAAATGCCAAACGACGCCTCGCTTGGTGTAAGGGGCGTAAACATTGGACGATTGAACATTGGAAAAACGTTGTATGGAGTGACGAATCACGGTGCACAATGTGGCGATCCGATGGCAGGGTGCGAGTATGGCGAATGCCCCGTGTACGTCATCTGCCAGCGTGTGTAATACCAACATTAAAATTCGGAGGCGGTGGTGTTACAGTGTGGTCGTGTTTTTCATGGTGGGGGCTTGCACCCCTTGTTGTTTTGCGTGGCACTATCACAGCACATGCCTACATCGATGTTTGAAACACCTTCTTGTGTCCCACTGTTGAAGAGCGATTCAGGGATGATGACTGCATCTTTCAACATGATCGAGCACCTGTTCATAATGCATGGCATGTGGCGAAATGGTTACGCGACAATAATATCTCTGTAATGGGCTTGCCTGCACAGTCTTGATCTGAATCCTATAGAACACCTTTGGGATGTTCTGGAAAGCAGAATTCGTGCCAGGCCTCACCGATCGTTATCGATACCTCTCCTCAGTGCAGCACTCCGTGAAGAATGGGGTGCCATTCCTCAAGAAAACTTCCAGCACTTGTTTGAACGCATGCCTGCGAGAGTGGAAGCTATTATCAAGGCTAAGGGTCGGCCAACACCATCTTGAATTCCAACTTTACCGATGAAGGGTGCCACGAACTTGTAATTTTCAGCCAGGTGTCCGGATACTTCTGATCACATAATGTAGCTAGAAGCCGCGCGGGATTAGCTGATTGGTGTGAGGCGCTGCAGTCATGGACTGTGCGACTGGTCCCGGGGGAGGTTCGAGTCCTCCCTCGGGCATGGGTGCTTGTGTTTGTCCTAAGCTGAGTTAAGTAGAGTGTAAGCTTAGGGACTGATGACCTTAGCAGTTAAGTCCCATAAGATTTCACCCACATTTAAACATTTTTTTGTAGCTAGAAGTTTAATTTCGTTACCAGCTTTAACTTTTTGTACGATAATATTTCTTTTTTCTTTTTCTTTTTTGTTCTTGCCCTGTAATGTGGCTTCATTACAGTGTAGAGCTGCTTTTGTAATACTGTGTTCGGCTTGTTTCCGACAAATAGTTAAAACTCTTTTTCGATTTAGTGCTGGAAAGTACAAACATTCAAATACGCATATGGCAGTCTCCACTTGGGTCACATGGCTTAAGAGCATTTTTCCGTACCACGACTTTTTTACGATATTTGTTTCTATTTAGTACTGTGTATTATTATTTCTAATTATGATACTCGGTTTGTATCTTTCTGACAATTGATTAACACTTGTCAATTTACTACTGATAAGCAAACTGCATGTCGTATTATTTACTTATTTAGCGTATAGCACTGCACATTAAATACAGTCAAGAATACATACAAGTACATAAATAACGGTTGGTCTCACTGACTAATATACCCGAATTGGTGCGCTGCTTCCACCCAGCGTTTCGCTACGTACTCCTAGACTGGTGGCTTGATTTCTGCATACCACAGTCTCCACGTCAGTTACATATTTAAAGAGTATTTTCCGATACTAATTACGATTTTTTTACTGTAAATAACTATGTAATTCGTTCACTTGTGTCTATTACAGCTGTAGAGCAAATTTTTACGATACTCGATTCGTTTTCTTTTCGAAAAGTGTTTGCCTTACCTATACATAATTGGTGATAATAACTGTGATTGTATCTTCTTTCGCGGTTTAGTACATTCGAGTAATTGATGTTTCAACATATCGCTAGTGGTACGACGTTACTGTTGTCATGATGTTTACGTCGTCTGTTGCATGTTCACATGTTCACTACCTCACTGCTCAAAGCCCAGGGCTTGCACCGTAGTATGCTCTTTATACTAGATCTGAACCTCCACACGCAAAACAGAACCACAGGGGTGAGTGATCCTCGACGGACGTGGGGCGACCGCTGGGCGCCGGCCAGCTCCCCGATCTGTATGCACGGCGGACGTCTGCAGGGAAACGGTGCGCCGGCGGTCGATACGGCTGGAGGCGGCTCGGCGCGCGCGCTAAGTCCGTGTCAACAAGGCCGGCTTAGCACTTTATTGCGCGCCGCGACAGTTAATAACGGGCGTGATTCACAGCGGCGCGGTATCCAGGGCCCAGAGGCGGCGCCCGCGGCGACCACAGCGCAAGAAAATCATAAATTGCGGCCATACATCTTGCGTTATGGGCCGCGCGTGGAATGGCTTTCTAATAATCTCGCGCTCAACACAAGGCCGCTTCGCCTTAGGCCGGGTCAGAAACAGCGAGGGGGGCCTGCTGCGCTCCAGAAATGCAGCGGCCGTTCTTCTGCAGTCCAGTATGCTGTCGATCGACCGACCGATGTTGACCGGGCTCGTCTGCTTGACAACTACGTAGAACCGATGCTGAAAGCTTGTACTCTACCTTATTTGAAAGCGTAATCAGCAGTATAATAACTTATTACGTCACAATATATAGTATACTCATTCCAGTTTCCCTCTTCAAATGTGATTAATCCACAAGGAAACATCGACAAAATAAATAACAATAACAATTAAGCACTGTGAACATCTTGAAGTCCGAAATACGTCAATAATTGTGCGTCATACTGCCAAATGGTCACTGTTACTCCGTTTATCATGTGAAGGTAGGATTTACATTCACTGACGCATTTTAGGCTTCACGATGTTCAAAAATATCTAATTGTTAATGTTATATATTTTATGTAAGTTTGTTAAGTGATTCACACAGGTGAAGACGGCAACTTAGTGCCGAAACCGGAAAAGGGAATATTACACACTTTTAAGAGATAGTGAGGCAGTGAGTTAGTAGGAGTACACAAGAATTTACGATGGTCGCATACTTCCATTTGGTAGTATGTTAATTTTTAGCACTTCGGTTGCTGGTCACGTAACCTTTGCCGTTTCTTAGAATGGCGAAGATTTTTATTGTTTATCGGTATGATTGTGAAGACTAGCCAACTATGAATACTGATGAAATGAAATGTCGTGTGGCGAGGACTCCCGTCGGCTACACCGGTCGCCTAGTTCAAGTGTTTTTAGTTGACGCCACTTCAGCGACTTGCGTGTCGATGGGGATGACATGGTGACGAAGACAACACAGCACCCCGTCCCTCAACGGAGCCTGCCATAGTGACCGAGCGGTTCTAGGCGCTGCAGTCTGGAACCGCGCGACCGCTGCGGTCGCAGGTTCGAATCCTGCCTCGAGCATGGAGGTGTGTAATGTCCTTAGGTTAGTTAGGTTTAAGTAGTTCTAAGTTCTAGGCGACTGATGACCTCAGAAGTTAAGTCCCATAGTGCTCAGAGCCATTTGAACCCTCAACGGAGAAAATCTCCGATCCAGCCAGCAATCTAACCCGGGCCCCTTTGCACAGCAGGCGGCCACGCTGACAACTTGTTTTAATTTTTTTTATTTCGCGAGCGGCCACCATACCATTTTTATTATTTTATTTTGTTTGTTTTACCAACCTTTTTCTTAACGCGAGCCGTCGCCTCCAATCTTTTTTTACCTGCTTACTTTTTTTAAATTTAAAACAAAAGAAAGACGAGTTTTCTTTGCTTTTTGGCAAACATGATTACTGCATTTCTTCTACCTCTTGTGTACGGAAACGGAAAAATAAACTAAAAAAAGAAATGCAGCACCCGGAAATTGAACCCGGGCCGCCTACGAAGTTAATTTTTTTTTTTTTTTTTTAGTAGTACATTTTTCCAGTCAGCGGCAGGCTGGAGGAGGCAAGGCGGGTAGGGGTCGAATTGTGAGGCCTGGCCACGATGTCCCTCTCCTCCTATCACCGAAGCGCACCATCATATCCCCCCCCCCCGTTTTCTTTTTTTAAAATAATAAGCAACAAAAACAAGGAAGCTATACGCCAAAAATAATGCCACTAATGTAAACTAAAATGGGCCATCTTGCCCACTGGGATCGCCCTATCGAAGCGGGCGGCCAATATGAAGTGGTCGTCACTGCAGTGAGCATCACCTGTCATCAACCGCCGGAGCGTGCGGGGCCGCTGCACACAGCCAGAGACTATCTCTGTTACAGTAGGGGAATCGTGGAAACATCACGCCTGCAAGTCAATTTCTTCTCACACCCAGCACACTCCAGCTGGGTGATAGGTCCATGACTGAAGATCCCTAATAGTTAGCAAAAAAGGCTCCGGTATTGCGTTCTGTTCGTTAAGACCAGGAACTCGTCGATCACGTATTGCCACAAATCGAGGACTTCCTTTTTGCCGTCACGGTACATGTAGTGTACAGATATTCCTTGTACCCAACTGACCGCGTCCATCCGGGTCATCGGGAAATAGACGGCGTCGGGATGGAAGAGGTCCAGTGGCACAATCGAAATGCAGGGGCGGCGTAGCAGGAAAGCCAGTATCTGGCGGATCAGTATCCAGCACTCGCTTGCGGGGCCACAGTTCAGTCTGTGTTTGTTCGTGTCTACCGTCGTCGTACCGGAAATGTCTCGTTACTGTCCACTCAGCTGTCGAGGTGCACAAAACCGGACGAGACAGTCAGTATAGATGATTTAGGATTTATCTTATAAAAGCGGGAGAAATTGTATCCCGTCAAATGACGGAATCGCGTCCCATCGGTTGACGGGGTAGGCAATGAGAATGTTAAAAAGTAATAATCGTTTGGTACATTCTATATCAGCTTCTTCCGGCATTTAGAAAGTTCAAGTAACTTACGCTAGTTCAACCAAGTAAGGTTCTCGACGAGAGCGGGTACTTCGACAAATGGTAATACCGTCGTTTTCGAGCCACAAGTGCAACTAGGGGTCTCCGTGTACAGCATTTATGTCCTCCGAGCTGCGTCGTCAAGGAACCCTGTGCACGCAGGTACACAAGAAACACATAGTACCACTAAACCAAAGGTCACCGGCATAGGCGCTATAGGTAGTAAAACATTAGCGAACAACACCAGTCACCCATCTTACGCAAACGAAGATCATTCATTTGTCGTGGCAAGATTAGGGATATCAGTCCCTCTCTTACATCTATCTAGGCGTTCTACATTACATTCATTGCGACAGGGATTTTATAAGTTGCATTTAACACAGAATTCAACAGTTAGAAAATACTGTGATATAAATAGTGGAAACAGTAGCAGCTATAAAAGAAAGTATGAGCGGTGTCTGTTAAATCGCCTTCTTCAGTGCTCAGTTATGCGTTTTCTACATTATCGTGCACCTGCTGTCTAGGGGTAGCAAGTTTGATCTATACTCAAAACGTCCTAGACCCAGGTTCGAAACTCGCCACCGCTTAAATTTTGATTAATAATCAGCATTGGCGGCCGAAGACTTCCGGCATAAGAAGCCACCCCCATTCTGCCAACAGCACTGTCAAACATAGCAGCAGAGCGGACAGAGGTTCAGGCCGCCGTTAGGGTGGGAAATTGCCATTAAAGGCGGAACAGTCCACAACCATTAACGGCATGAGGATGCAAAGGCAATGGAAATCACTGCATTAAAGACACATAATGTGTATCAGCAGGATATGTGGGCTGTAGTTAAAAAAATGGTTCAAATGGCTCTGAGCACTATGGGACTTAACATCTGTGGTCATCAGTCCCCTAGAACTTAGAACTACTTAAACCTAAATAACCTAAGGACATCACACACATCCATGTCCGAGGCAGGATTCGAACCTGCGATCGTAGCGGTCACGCGGTTCCAGACTGAAGCGCCTAGAATCGCACGGCCACATCGGCCGGCGCTGTAATTAAAAAAGTTTCATTATGGTCTCTCCATTGGTAAAAGATTCCAGAACAGTCCCCCTTTAGGAGCTCCTGGAGGGGACTGCCAAGCGGAAAGTGACCGTGAGAAGAAGATTGAATAACAAAGAGAGGATAAAGTCCTACGAGTCGGGGCGTTGAATCTCAGAAGCCTGAATGTGGTAGGGAAACTAGAAAAATCTGTAAAGGGAAATGGAAAGGCTCAACTACATATAGTAGGTGTCAATGAAGTGAAATGGAAAGAAAAGCAGGATTTCTGTTCAGATGATATTGTGTGGTTCAAGAAATTGTTCGAATGGCACTGAGCACTATGGGACTTTATATCTGAGGTCATCAGTCTCCTAGAACTGAGAACTACTTAAACCTAACTAACCTAAGGACATCACACACATCCATGTCCGATGCAGGATTCGAACCTGCGACCGTAGCGGTCGCGCGGTTCCAGACTGAAGCGCCTAGGCAGTTCCAGATAAGTTTTATAGTCTGACGGTAATTTACGGATTTGTAGTTTTAGCATGACGATGTCCACTATGGACAAAAGGTAGTTACTGTTATTCTGAAGAAGGTTTGGTTATCCCGACTGAAACCTAGGTAAATTCTACGTAAACGGTGCAACTGAGGCAAAATTAAAATTAGTATCAAAAGTAGCAGAAAATGGTAAAACGGGCGTAGGATTCTTATGAATAGGCTGAAGCTTCCTTAATTCTGATGTTAAGTTTCTCGCTTTTCTAACTTCTGCTACTTTCATTACTTTTGCCTTTCTTCTATATACTCTCAATCTACATTGTATACTCATTAGACTGTTCACTCATAAGATCGGTGCTGAAATCGATGTGGCGCAGCGTCGGAGTGATTGAGACGGAACCTGTTACTGGAGTTATCCGTAGGCACTGATTGTTTGCAAAATTATTTCGTTAGCCATTCGTGAGGTTATAACGCGTGATTTTACGAAAAGCAAGATGGGAGGCTCTTGTGCCTGATGAAGAGTTTGTAAACTCAAGCTGAGAAAAATGAACAATAAAGATCTATTCCTGAACAAAAAAAGGAAAAAAGCCAGATAATTTTGGAAAGTTCAACTTTATAAACCGTTGACATTGTGTTAATCTTTGTTCAATGAATGCAGTTAACTTACCTGTGTCCTGTTTTTGTCTTCTCGTTTCCCCTTTCTTGGCAGCGGCACGAAACAAATGTGTGTCACACATGTCTTTCTACCAATGATAATGAGACACTTTATTCCAAAATATGTTTTAATCTGTAGAATACTTTACATTTCAGGTCTCCTGTTTTATTTGTATGAAGTAACCGATTTTTCGCCATTTAATTTCAGGTGCAAGCGACTTGCTTAGTAACGCAACGCTCGAGCGCCATAAGCGCTCTATCGCTGGGTCTGTACCTTTCGGAAGACGAGATTGCGTCTTTTCACGAAGTCCTGTTAACCTGATACGAAGTAACTACTTGCACTGTTATTCACCAACGATGACTGTTTTCACCTGGATTTACATTTTACGTTTTGGCGGTAAAAATGAGTAACTCAGATTTCGTTAAACGAACATAAAACAGTATTATTAAAAGTCATAAAGATAATTATGCCCTCCTTTTTTACCACCTTTGACTGAATTTCTTTTCTTTAAAGCTTTGCGATTCCAACAGTAGAGCTCATCTACTTATACACACTGCCGAAAAAGATTAGTGCATATGGAAAGACGATGCAAATTTAGATCCACCTGGGGTACAGCAGATGTACTAATAATGATTTCAGCGTCACCCGCCAAGAAATAGCCAGTGGCATAGCCACCAGTGCCTCATCTGTGTCTATCCTTTAATAGGGAATGCTCACAGCCAGAAGGTTCAGTGTGGTGCAAAAGAGTGAAGCAAAAAGCCAAGCATGTCACGGAGACGCACTCGTGCTTCCTAAAGCCAAACGAGCAAGTTTGATAGGAGTCAAATTGTCATCCTCCGAGTGCTACGTCAGTTGCGCAGCGATGCTGGTATCAGTTGTCACGTGAAGAGTATCACACCCGTACACAAGGTTCTGAACGTCCATGCACCGCTGACGCCTGCCAGGATCATCGAATTGTAAGGGCAGCAGTGGCAGATCGTACAGCTACCACAGCACAGATAACAGGGCTTGTGGGCCCAGACATGTCAACGCCTCTGTTGCGAAACAGCTATTAGCAGTGGGACTACAGGCATCTACACCTCTTGCCCGTCACAGCATCGAGGTGCAGGGTTCGACTCCTGAAAGAAGGAATGGCACGGAGTGGTCTTCAGCGATGAACGCAGATTCTCCCTGCACTCAAGTGATGGTCGTTTATGCGCACAGCGTAGACGTGCGCTGTCTCGTGGAGTGTATTCGTCCAGGACGCACCGGTCCCACGCTAGGCCCAGTCTGGGGAGCGATAAGCTACAGCTCTCGTTTACCTCTGGTGTTTCTGGAAGGGCCTCTAACCATCGCTCGGTATGTGTAAAATGTTATTAGACCCGTCCTTTTGCCATTCTTGGAATAGGATGTGTTACTCCAACAGGATAATGTCGTGAAACACAACGTATTCTGCAAGACGTGCAGCAACTTCCCTGTCCAGCACGATATCCACACTTTTCTCCAAAAGAGCACTTGCGGGACATGATGGGACGAAAAGTGACTCTTGCGACTCGTCAATCAATAAATCTTACAGAACTAGGTAAACAATCCGAACAACCACGGTATAACGTGTCCCAGGAGAGTATTCGCCATTTGTACGGTCGAGTGGATGACAGAGTCTGCGCCTGCACTGGAGGATACAACACGTACTAATATGAGCGTTTCAGCAAGGGTCGATACCTGGTGCCCCAGAACCGCTTGTGCTATTGATTTGTAAATGTAATGTTTTCAGATACTCCTTACGCACTGTCACACCAATAAATCTTGAGTGAACTGGAAATCTCTAAACAGGTGTACTACTTTTTTCCGACCTTTCCATGATTAAATTTTCAGTTGTTCGTCGATAATACATTATCCTTGTGAGGTCAGAAACTACGAGGCTTTTTGCAGAATTCGACTTTGGTCACCTAATTCGAAGAAAATTGCAATGAGTTCACTCTTCTCCTCAGTTAAGTTCACTAAATTCTTATGTTTTATATAGAAACTCTTTTCAGATGATGAAATACTATTTACGGATTATCTAACACGTGTTATTATGATCTACGAATTCACGTATTAATCTGTTCATTTTATTTAACTATTCAGTTATATCCAACGTATGTAGATATTCTCCCTTTATTTTGCTTTCCCAGGTCATTTGATATTTGACTGCAATTCACGACAGTGATGTTCACAATCATTCCATGATCGTACCGTGTAATACGCAACTTCTGGCTACATCAACTGATTGACTCGTTGTTATCAAGTAGTATTTTAACATCAAATCGAGGATCCCTTATTGTAGCCATTACGTATCCCGTTCTACGCATCCGTTTACAGTAAATTTGTTTGACGCTGGTAGAACTTGCAGAGACGCTGTAGTTGTTTCTACTAAAAAGCATGTATTCAGTGTTTAATATTCTAACTGGTGCAGAGGCAAACCTACGGTACTGTGAGCGACTGTAAGTCGAGATACTAAAACACATTCACTATTACTGAATTCTTAGAGATAATTTGTCGTGTTCAGTTATATTCAGTTTTGTGTTTCTGTACCTGTCAATTACCGTTGCATTATTAATCAAAGCTTAGACTGCTCAGATACCTCACAGCTGTTCTACTGTAGTCATACGGCGTTCCTTAATTAATCTTATGGATTACAGCTTTCTCTATAATAGGACATAGCTTTCAGAATGCAGCGAGGGTTAGTGTTTACTGGCTGTAGTAATCCAGTTCCAAACAGCAGTCCGCTGACAAGTAGAACAATTAAAACTGATTACACGCAGGTAGAATTAAACTACGAGCGCTAGCATCATTCGGCGAGAAAGAAGTGGAAGAGACAGAGAAAGAGAAATAGGAACGCGATAAATCACAGGTAATGAAAATAGCGGAAAAGAAAATGCTGTTACTGATTGAGAAAGCGTAACTAATTGGAAAATTTTCTTTACTTTTTGGCAGAGGGAAACCAAACACACAGGGTAGTGCGTTGCAGACAAGATATGAGGTTGACATAGGGAGAGCGTTCAATTGTTAGCTTGTCCCAGAGACCGACGCGAACAACTGAAAATGAGCTTGTGAATAGTTTTGCATTAGGGATGGGCACAGCTTTTATTGTGAGAACCAATGTTGAGATTATGATGATATGACAAGTACTTAATCGCCAATGTAAGGTTCTGGGCTGCATGCAGTACAGGCCCTGTAATGCTCTGATCTTAGATGGTGGGCAAGAAACTTGATCAAAAAAATACAAAAACCGTGTTTCTTCACAATATGACCAATCCTGTTGTAAATATTAACGGCGTAAGGCAAAAAAAAGGTTATAAACTTCGGCGCCCCCCTTGTTATTCTGAACACTCACAGGATTCAGAGTTGGTCGGTATATTAAGTATCCTACTATACTCAATGTGACGGAAGGTGATCTCAATGTTGGCTAACTTGACTGACAAACTTCCAGGGTCTAAGATGCACGAGCTCTCTGAACCGACATACTGAGTCCCGCTTCACGAATAGCCAGATGGTGACAACTATCAACCTGAACATACGTTTAATTCTGTTATCGAAGGATTAAATTGTCCCGTACAGCGATATTTCGTTGCAATTGTGCCTTGAAAATGATGGAGTGAACCCCTACCGAAATATGAGCGTTTATCCAGTAAGGTACGAGGCCGAAAACCCGCAATCAGAAAAAATGTAATACCGGCTGAGTGATGTAGTTGTTCAATGATCAGACTCCCATTCTGGAGCAGAGAGATTCGACAACCATTCTGCCAATCCAGACCTAAGAATCCCTGGCTTTCCTAAGCAGTTTAAAGCAACTGCCGCAATTCTTTCCTTCAAGTGAACAAAGACGATTCCCTTCGCCAATCTTGTCCAGACAGAGCTTGTGCGTCACTTCTAATTCCACCGTCGTCGACAATCCGTCAATTTCAATCCGCTTTCTTCCTTTATTTCGAGCGTTGGACTCATCTTCACCGACGGAGCTTGGAAGGAGGCACGGATAGCAGCACAGACGTCTTTGCAAGTGGACTTATCAACAGCAAAGTAAGGAAAACAGTGCACACATTTACAGAAATGTGGATTGCAGATGAATGTAAAACTGACTGCTTTGCGTGTTTGGGTGAATTGGATTTACAGGGTAATCCTTCAAACTATTAGGAAGAATTCGTGCACAACTGAGCCGAAGATAACCGTCTTTATGTGTGAGCCGTGGCCACTTATCGCGCGATATCGATTTTGGTAGTGGCCTCTCACCTTTCACCGCAGGAGTGTGGCTCCTCTGGGGGGGGGGGGGGGGGGGGGGGGCGTGGTGAACGGAGGCTTTGGTTATCTTTGGTCGCGGCAGCACGGGCTGTGGAGCACAACAACCAAAACCAAGTTTTCTGGTGGCGTCCGGTCTGTCGGTGCAACAGTGGAGGAAACAGGCTCTCAACATAGCGACCTGAAGAAACACTGTAAGCATCGTTCGGCATCTTCGAGGAGCGTGGAGTTGGTTACGAGGGAGGCGACGGACTGACAGAAGCGTGTTCACCATGGGTGTTTTTCCTGCTGAGTTCGATTCATGGCTGTTCTCGTCTCCATGGTGGAAGATTGAAGTGGCTTTCTTGCGGTTAACGTCTGTTAAATTTTGTTTCTGTGAGACCTTAAGGTAGTGTACTGGGCCTTTTGCTCGGATATGTCGTGTGTATGAATTTTGTTTGTCTTATTGGATTATTTTATTAGCCTGTAATTGGTGTCAAGTGTTCTTGAAAGGAGGAGGCCACTATAGCTCAGCTAGGTGTTTAAAGTAACTTCAAATCGTTGTTGTTTTGCTTTTCTGAAGTACGAGTCACGCATTAATGTCTTAAATTCTAGCACGTGCCTAATTATTATAGTGGGATGAATTTTCATATTTGAGTTTTTTTGGCTTGCCTTGTCGGTACTAAATTATATAACCCGACTAGCGTTATGTTATTCGTTAACGCATGTTTAATGGGTGATTAATCTCTGTGAAGTGTTTATCTTAAACATAAGCATTAAATTGAAATTATACTAGGTTGTTTTTGTTGCAGTGGTTGAATGATACGTGTTTGTAATGTTGTTATATGTAATGTTGTTGCTTAATTTGTTCTGAAAGCGGTGCTGATGTTCAAGATCATAAAAGTGGGTTAAAAGCTGTGAGCTGTCTGGGGAAGTTAACCTTTCATTACTGAGCAACTGTTTCACCAGGTATCCAGTCTAGCTTACCAAATTCCCAACCAGACTAACATTAATTATAATCTTTTAATAGTCATACGACAACCGGTGATTATATATATATATATATATATATATATATATATATATATATATATATATATATATATATATATATATAAGAGAATTTAAATAAAAAGAAGTAAATCAGTTTTTATTTGGAAATGTAATTTAACATTGATCATTGAAATTTCAGCATATTAAACTGGAGTCGTAACTAAGCTGGTGCCTTATTTAGGACTGTGAAAATGTGAATTTGTAATCTTACGGAACACATCAAATATGGAGCCAAGATTGGGTGACTGCATACAACACTGCATTCATAAAATAACACACGAAGAACGTTGAAACATCGTCTTACTATTAACCTGATGGATCAAACAATTGTATAAGCACGTGGTACTGGTCTCACAAAGGACACCCCACGTGGGTTGATCATAAAGAAAAGTTGCTATATTGAAAAATATTGTCAAGACGAGACGTTATAATCTCACGCACATTCGCATTTAAGATTGATGATCTTAGTTAGAGTTACTGATCAACACGTGGTTCCACTTTACTCACAATGTAGTGACAAAGTAACTACTGGATGATATTCTGAACTTCACACTCGAAATGCCGGCCGAAGTGGCCGTGCGGTTAAAGGCGCTGCAGTCTGGAACCGCAAGACCGCTACGCTCGCAGGTTCGACTCCTGCCTCGGGCATGGATGTGTGTGATGTCCTTAGGTTAGTTAGGTTTAACTAGTTCTAAGTTCTAGGGGACTAATGACCTCAGAAGTTGAGTCCCATAGTGCTCAGAGCCATTTGAACCATTTCACACTCGAAATACACTGCGTTGCAATTTAAGATAACATTAGATATTTTAGAGCTAAACCTGAAATAAAGGTGATTAAATTTTCAGTTAGGCTGAACTTAAGAAATCCATTGCCCTACGGCCTTAGCAGACACGCGCTTAGCCGGAGATCTAACCACTACAGACGCTCGCCGCAGACAGACTGACCTGGGGTCCTACCGAGCGTGCTTCACAAACGGAAGTGACCAGAGAGGCAGCTCCCTATACCAACATGACAAGGGACGGACAGGACCATACTAAGAATAGAAACCTCTTTGCTTCTAGAAAGCGTAGCTACCTGTTCCGACGTTGGTCCTACTGTTCTCTAGCAGACAGGCTTGTCTGCTACCATCAAGCATGCAACTAGAAATACATTTGCTCATTCATCCTCTCACACAGAAGGGAAGGGGGATGACAGTATCTTATCATATACAGTATATAAAAGAAAGCGGATGTAGGTTCCGTATGAGACTCTGTGACATGAATTACATATAAACTGTGTTTTAAAGTGTAGTAGTGTGACATATCGTTCTTGTTTATGTGTAAAACTAACACGTTTCACTGCTCAGTCTCCTCCCAGATAGTCAGAAACACCACAGTAAATTTAGAAGAGGAATTTATGCCGTAAATGACAACGGATTTAAGAAATTAACATGAAAGGAATCCAACAGAGACCTTTCATGTTTATTGTAATACAGCGATTCTCGTAGTACCCAGTCTGTTTTAGCGTACACTGTATACGGGTGTCTCAATGTTTCTCCGCAGAGTTGACCTAATTATGAGGGGCTAAGCCGATTATACATGCGTCTCTATGCCCCCACCATAGATATTGTGAGATAAAGAATCACTATTTTAGTAGTAAAAAAAAACTTTTATAGAAGATTCCTTGCTGTCTGCGGGCCCTGTCGAGGGTGTTAGATTGTTATTTTCTATTTAAAGGAGATAGTTCTTGATCTCTTTAGAGTGCCTGGCGTTAGAATGTGTATTTGGGACGGGGTCACTTGGTAGTGTCTTTGTAGCAGTCCACATCTTAAGGTAACTATTCTGTACGGCAGTAACGTGTCGCTGACATTTCTCTAAGAGGATCATGGGTGACAGAGTTTCATGGAAACGGCCTACTCTACCTGAGGCTATCACCGAGCCAGGTGGCGCAGTGGTTAGACACTGGACTCGCATTCGGGAGGACGACGGTTAAATCCCGTGTCCGGCCATCCTGATTTAGGTTTTCCGTGATTTCCCTAAATCGCTCCAGGCAAATGCCGGGATGGTTCCTTTCAAAGGGCACGGCCGACTTCCTTCCCGATCCTTCCCTAATCCGATGAGACCGATGACCTCGCTGTCTGGTCTCCTTCCCCAAACCAACCAACCAACCAACCAACCTGTGGCTATCGGTCAAGTTGGTGGCGCTAGCGTGCTATCCCGGTGCTTAAACACGGCCACAGAGTCTGCTCTCTTGCCGACACACATCCGCGGCATTCTGCGTTGGCCGAGGCGCCAGCCACAGTTCCGCTCACATATATTTCTGGACAAGTTACCGTATTTTGGACGTACGAGGCTCGTACTGGTTTTCTGGAAAGTCAGCCTTCAGGGCCACGTGAGGTCTCTGAAGATTAACCTGTTTAAGTGGCTCATAGCCATTCTTATTGCCGTTCTGTCACAGCTAGCTCATTTTTAGTTTATTAATATTCCTCTGAAAGTATATCTCGCGATTTTCTCTAAGGTAGAGGAGTTGAGTTCCTTGTTGATTTAAAACTGCAGTGTAAGTTATTATTTATTTCAGTCAAACCAAAAGTTTCTATTTCAAAGGCTTTGTTAAAGGACGGCTTACGTCTGTTGTTATTTGAAAGTATGTTTTGAAACTTGTACTGTGCATTGTTGAGTTCTGTGTGTTGATGTTATCCAGGGGCATTTGAATATTAGTGATCCATCAGTTGCTGCTGTTAATTCTTATTCTTTTCTATTGTAAATGCTTACAAATCTTTTTTTTTTAAGTAACTTCTTATGTGGGGTAATTGCCCTGCTTTTTGCAGTGTGTTTCTTACCCTGTATTAAATTGTATGAAAAAAGGTTACGTAGTTTATAACAAAGCTTTTTCACAAATAAAGTGTATTAAATCAGTGAATGAAGCATTTGAGATTGCTTAAGCCCAGTAGTTCCCGTAATATATTGCAGTCACTTACGAGGCCGTACTTTCCCATTTCAATGTGTAACGCTAGAAGCTAATATTTAAAAAATATTTTTATGTTTTCAAGGTTTTAAATTCAGTAACAAGTTGTTTTAGACAGGATTCCGTTACACGAGCGCTAAACTGATGGATCATAATCCACGGACGGCTGAGAGCCGGTACATAGTCGTAACGTGGCTTAGCATTCCTTCAACAACCAGTAAGCGTGGGAGAGAAGACATGTGGCTGCACAGACACGCGTTTGTATCTCTGTCATGTTTTGATTCTGCTCCAGGGCAGACGGCTTTGGCTGTCTAAGTCTGCCCGACTCTTCTTCAAACGGCAAAGGTCGTCTACCTCCACTCCCTGTGCCTTTTTTCCCTAAAAAGTTCGGTTTCCAACGAATGTTTTCAACTTTTGTCACCAACATGTGTTGCGAATGAGACTCGTATTCGGGCTAGACATACCTTTTCTCGTGGGTGCTATAGTTACCCGTAGAGTTCAGTACATATAGATTCTCCTTACGCGTTCAGTCACCTACCACGACCACTGATTTCATACTGTTTACTTCCCTCTCGATGTCCACTAAAGTACACATTGGAAACTAAATTATACTGAGGTTTGCTAAAATATTAAGCACCTCATTTGTTGGAGGGTTACCAAGCGCTGGAAAAGTAGAAAAGCCATGAATCCTCAAGACCGCTGAATAACGTAAACCTGCGAAGTTGTCAAATAGGATTTTAGGTCATAGTAGGTACGTAGAAAAGAAAAATGAGTCGTAGTTATTTGTAAGATTCTGGAACGGGTGCGACACACAGAGTGGACCAGTCATTTCAGTGCTAGTAACAGGAATTGTTACTTAC
Source organism: Schistocerca nitens (assembly GCF_023898315.1). Taxonomy (NCBI): domain Eukaryota; kingdom Metazoa; phylum Arthropoda; class Insecta; order Orthoptera; family Acrididae; genus Schistocerca; species Schistocerca nitens. Next base: position 860,420,679 of record NC_064614.1, read on the forward strand.
GACCGGAGAAGAACAGTGGTGTCCACACATGCAGCACCACAGGAAAAAAACCTGTGTTATCCATCAATAAAGCCTAGGCGCACAGAGAGGAGTTCAACATGCAGCAACAAAAATATTTGATCATTTGTCCAATAACATAAAATCCCTTCCTTTTCATGGATAAATTTTCATTTAAAAACAAGTATCATGTAAAAAAACTAGTTTTTAAGCCCAGTTGCAAGAGGACGCGGAAAAATAATAACGTATTAATTAATGTTAAAGCCTTGGACATTTTCGCAATTCTGTAACTTTGCAGTTCAGTGCGAATGTATCGGTGTATGTCGGTTAATTTGAAGAGCAATGCTTTCATTTGGTTTTCCTTTCGCATTTCACAGTTCGTCAGGGAGTATATTGAAAATTTCTATGATACTATACTGCTGTTCTTATTCTTGGTTGACGGTTAATATGAAATGTCTCTTTCATACATGATTTTGCATTTTAAATTGCCGAATACCACACAGTAATTTTGTTCGAGCTTTTTGTGATAAATAACTGTATCCTCATACACATGAAAATCAGTATCATTTTTTATTTATAATTGATGCTTGCATTAGGTATTCAATAACTACAGTACAGTATCAAGTAGTCTAAGGGAAAACTTAAATTTACTTACCAAACCGTTGTCGTGATGCTACACCTGACGTATTTGCTGAAAAATGCGAAAAAAAGTTATTTACTTTTTACCAAATTAAATTAATTCAACTTAAACACTTGAAACAAATAAAACACCAGTAAGACAAATATGTTACGGAAACGCAACCCAGTAAAGCTTGGGTTCTGTAGGAAATAACGAGGCAACTAATAAGACTGAGTATTGAATTTCTTTATTTTATGAGTGGGCGTTTCGTTAAAGATGTAACATAATGAATGGTTTTGAGGCGTAAGTGGACTTTATCTTCATCAAAGACAAGACCCAATGTAACGAATGGTTCTTATGCGCCACTGAACTTCAGCAGAGAGGAGCGTGATCTGTCTAATCAGATCACAATGAAATTGAATACGTCAATTGTTGTTGTTGTTGTTGTCGTTGTCGTTGTTGTTGTTGTGGTACTTGAGCATTGAAACAGAAGCTGATGCAAAAATATTGATCATTATAGTAAGAGTTACTGGCGCATTAATTGAGTCTATTTGGTTCATGTCTAGATTTAAGGCTACACTACAATTATAAGCAAGCTACTTTTGAAAACGTTCGAAGAAAGTGAAACTGGTTGAAAATGGGTAGCATCTAACGCGTCAAATTTTCATATGATACAAATCGTTTTTGTGATGAAGTAAACGTTCGTCCACGGCTACAGCAGCAATCTTCACAACCGAAATCTCACTTTTAACACTCAACTAGACCTCTGACTACGCTACAGATCAGCCTATCGCCACAACCTGCATTGTAACTGTTGTGTTCCCTTTCACGGCACACGCCCCCATTATCATTATGTCACAGGTCGAAAGCTACAATCAGTGTCAGGAAATTCAATTGGCTCAGGGATGGTTCGCGGACGACATGGTTCGCTCCTGCCAGGTATAAATTTTCGTAGCAGCTTACGCCGCGAAGTGACGTCAATTGTTTCTGAAATTCAAGCGCAATTTGGACGCGGTCGTCTGGTGTCACGACTATCTAATCGACGTACGATGGAAAGCTAGTACACTTGAGATTTAACTGGTGTCATTAGTAACCTATATCGACTCACCATACAATAAAGACGGAATTCTACACATACCCCCCTTTTTCCGGATGGTATAATTTGGTCTTAGATATTCAAGTATGTAAGCGCCGACTGAAAATTATAGTTACAAGCAAGAACAGGACCAGGGTTTGAAAATGAACTTGAAGGAATAAAATGGTGATAGGAAACCTGCAGGAGTTTACAGATCCGTTTAACAGAAGCCCATAATGCATAGAGAAGTAGAGGAAAATGATGTCACATCAAGCGCACAGATGATGACTCCCGGATCGGTTCCTAATATCGACCTTCTGTGATGTCTGAATTGTCCAGCTCGAACGCTTTTGTTATAGAAATTAATGCCGTTCAGTTCTGTCACCGAGAGAGGCAGAATAGCTATTCATTCTGTGACACGCGGTTCAAACTCCTTTTCAGCCATCTTAATGCAATCGCACTCTACAACTTACTTCGTGGTACCTTGACGAGAGGTCGTACAGATTTTCTTCGCAAATTTGTTCAACACTAAATTCTAAAGTGCCTCTAACACCCTCGATGACAAATAGGGAATTCAACTGTGAATCATGTTTCCTAACCTTTTCCGATTCCATTGGGTTGTTTGTTAGACTTAACGTCAGGTTTCTCCCTTAAAATACAGCTAGCGTTAAGTTCGCCGACACCATGTTACGTGAGTAACGCAGAGAAAGGTCTTCGGTACCGATGTTTTACGCATGAATAATATTATGGTAGGTGGCAGGAAAGTTTCACATCTCCGTCCTCTAGCGGTGTTCTGATACAAACACCCTACGTGGATTGCTGTCAGGTCTTTGCAGCGGTTGCAGAAAATGCAAAAGGGTCCTGGATCTATATTTCATAGGAAGCCGTATTCGCGAGGAAATCTCGTCAGAACGCACACATCAAAAGCGACAGTGACGTAGTACCTCTGATAGAATGCTAAATAAGTAAGCGTCTCCCTGGAGAAACGGCGAGCAACCGGGGATTGTACGATACAGGGTAGCGGCTCCCCCTCCCTCGCTCTGTGTGGAGCCGCGGCATGCTTCTTTCCAGATTTTAACTTGTAGCAAAGGCTCCGAGCTGATAGGAGTGGAGAAACACGGTATGTTACAAAGTAGTAGCTTGTAAAGCTGTCTTTACGTCCTTCTGCAATTTGTTTAAACAGTTGCCCTTGTGCTGGCGATTTACAATTTGTCATGTTGATTTATTCAGTGCGCTTTGTGGCTAAAATTTTCGGGATACTTCAGTCGCCGTTTGGGCATCCCTCTGAAAGTGATCTATATGGTACCACAGGCAGATATGAGGGTATGGATGGGAACTATTAGTGCGTTACTGTGGAGAACTTAGTTTCTTGTCCTTTGTTTGTGACACTGTTGTGAATCGAAACCGGGGAGGCTGTGATAACTATTTTAGTAGGGAATTAATTTTTGAATTTTAAAAATTGCCTACCGATTTTGTGTGTGTCCTCAAGAGTGTGCCGCAACTTACACATCGTCATTCCCACTCCACAAGAGCAATTTTCGGCAAGGTCCATTTTATTGTAACGCCTTTGACACCGTAAAAAACTGGTTGTCACCTAGATGTCGATGACCGTCTGACAGGCTCCTTGGTTTGGACTCCAGGAGCGCAGGGGTATCTTCCTGTGGGGTCGTTGGCTACAAGGACCATCCAAGTACTGGCAACTTATCAGATCTGGAGAATTCCCACAGAACTTGCGTGTAAAACGGTCGTAGCTTTTTGTAGGAATGGCCGTTCTGGGTGACAATAAAAAACAGTGCCTACTCTCACAGCATGCTGTTTTCTTCCTGGGACTGAGTTTTCAAATAGGACCCAGCAGCGTCACCCAACTGCACTTCTTCCGGTGCCCTGGAGCACTCAGACCGTAGCGCCAGTGTAGTTCCTGTCGCACAATATCTCGTGATTTGTTTCCAGAATTCACATTAAAAGAAAATTTTATTCAAACAATCGATGAATTTAAAAATAATATAATTTTAAAACAGAGAAATTGGTATTCTTCATCAACCACCAGATCACCCGATGGTAGACGCCGCCATTGACGCTACTGAGTCAGAAAAACAAACGAACAACTAGGGCTCCAGCGGGCAGGACTCCGCCGATGGTCGCTTCCCGTTTCCAACTGTGGACGGAAGACAGAACTCGTGTTGCCACATCGCGGCAGACCGCAGGCAGCTTCGTTTAGGAGGCGCCACGGTCGCACGGGAGTTCAAATGCTTCGGAACAGTGGCGACTGTTGTGTCGGCACAATTTACTATTCGTGAGACTTAAATTATTTACGTAATTTATGCCATCGTAAGGCAACCACCAGCCGTCGTCTGCATAACACTGCGAGATGTTGAGGGCCACACGATAGGTAACACGGCACCACGCTCCACTGTTGCTAGTACATCCCTCGCGCGCTCGTCTCAACCCTAGAGTGGCTGCCTTTAAATTATTCTGTAACATTTATTTTAACCGACGCCTGATTATACGAGGTCAGATACGGAGTACTAGTGCAATCTTCCCTCCGATTTCAGTGCTTAATATTCGTTTTCCTGTTTGTATATAGAACTTAAGTGCAGAATACATTTCAACTAATGAGTTAAATTTGGGCTCCTCATATGAGTATGGCACGGCCCTTCCTCTTCACCTACATCCTCATGATAAATTCTAGTTATTCGATCTACAGAATGAGTGCTTGATTTATGCCTGTAAGTCGGATCGATGTTTCCAAGGCCACATGGTACAGCATCACCTTCCTTGGTTTTCACGTATTAGGGGAAATGAGAGCAAGGAAACTATACCACCACGAGGTCTAAGAAATTAACTGATATTCTCGTACTGCTACTCGTATAGAGCTAAGTACTTGGTAGTCAACATTAACAACTGTTGACATGCGACTCCTATTACAGATTAGGTACAGGGACCAAGTTTGAAAAGACTGTTTTCCTTGACATTCTGCTTCCGATTAGTCACTAAATACGAACAGGTGATCATGAAATCCTCTTCAGATTGTTACTGGAAATGTGTATCGGTATGATAATTTTCTCTTCTGTAAATTTAGGCAGTCCGCAGCTCGTGGTCTCGCGGTTGCGTTCTCGCTTCCTGAGCCCTGAGTCCCGGGTTCGATTCCCGTCGGGGTAAGGGATTGTCACCTACGCCGAGATGACTGGGTGTTGTTGTGTCGTCTTAATCATCATCATTCATCACAATTACGGTCGGCGGAAGGTAACGGAAGACCACCTCCATTAAGACCTTGCCTGGAACGGCGGCGCGGGTCTCCTGCATCGTTCCCCTGCGCTCTGTCAAGCAGCATGGGACTTCATTTCCATTTTCCAAATTAAGGTAACCGTTCTGCGTTTCAAATAAAACGGGGAGTACTGTCGGTACCTCGCACATGCACATCAAAACTCCACAGTTGTGCCTCAGTTAACTAAGGCCGGTTTTGAAGTTAAGGTCGGGCTCATGGTTTTAATTTACCAGCAAATTTGATTTCAGAGCACATTTCGCAGCACGGTGTGAGCTTCAGCAGTCTAGAAATTTATACATGAAAAGTTTAATAGCTCATATAATATTTCTACGATTCATTTAGAATACATGACAGACTGCGAAACAGTATTTTCGGAAACAATCAGAGAAAATGTTTGCGTAACAGCGTAAAACGCATGTTCATATAAAAAATCCACAGAGCTGGAATAGAGTGACTTGAATTTTCCGATGTAAACAACTCGTAATATAACCTTGTTTCCTGACTTCCCAGAAATGCGTAGATATAGTTTTCGGTTTTTCCTCGTACTATAATATTTCTGGTCGGTCTTTCGTCACCAGTGGATACGTGAGCTTCACGGTATTGTGTAATTCTACCATCAAATTAAACTTTGCATTCGTCCAAAGTGGGGAAATGTTTGTTTTCCGCTAAGTTGGTGCGCTCTGCTGAACATGTATAAGGCTACTGTAACTAGCAGAATAACGTCAGAATTTATGAGACAAGCATGACAGTGCTGTAATAGCCTACTTTCATGGTAGAGAGTGAAATACATGTTGTTCCTATCTCCAATATGAAAAATTAATCTCACTAAAGCGATTTATGGTATAAGTGCTATTTCGTAAGCTTTTGCATAGAAGAAAACGTGTAATATCATAGGACATTTCTACTTCTGTTATGAATCAAAGGCATGTTGATGCAGTAGTAGTAGTACTTTATTTTTCAAAGAAGTAAACTGTCAAAATTTTGCTTACCAATGCATTTCTTTTTCATAAGAGTTACATGCTCTCCTGCAGCAGCAAGAAGAAGGAAATCAAGGGAAAAATGCTCCTATCGTAGCACAAAGCATTCAAATACACTCCTGTGACAGTGACACTGGGGCAGAAGTAAAGAGAGAGAAAAAATGGAAGTGGTTGAGAACTTGTGATAATGAGAGAGTATATGATAATGACAAAGAGGAAGAGAGACATACTGACAGTAAGAAGAAACAGCATCAGCAGCAACAAGAAGGAAGAAAGAAATGAGATATTAGCACTAAGAGAGAGCAAGACGGAGACAGTGACACAGAGGAGACTATAGTAGTGGGAGAGAACGAAGGAGACTGTGGCTGTGATACAGGAGACAGTGATAAAGAGGCACAAAGAAGTAATGGCAATGACTGGGACTGAATGAGTGAGAAGGGGCATCTAGGAATGGAAGCGTACGAGCGGCTTTGGCGGTGGGCTAGTAGGTGTGAATGGGTTACAGTTGGGGGAACTTGTGGGAGTTTGAGGCGAGTTGCACGTTACAAAAAGCCTGAATATGGTGCATGTCAAAATGTTTGGAATTTTTTTTAAAGGTGCTTAGTAATGGAGAATAAGGCTGCTGGTTCGCTACTTTTCAATTGGAGCCTTTTAAGTAAACAGCAACATATCAGCATTTTTTCGTGTTTCGATAGAAATATTTTTCCGCTTGACTTTGTGTGTCCACGCAGTTTCAACTGAGCGTCAATATTCAGTCCCAGAAATTCTGTTTTTGCCTCGCCAAATACAGTGGTAACTACATTTAATGCCAGTGTGTGGTACACCCTAGGAGGAGAGCAGAATTCAGACTCCTGTCAATTCTTGATGTGTCAGAGACCTTGTGGTGCTTTGTTGTCTTCTTCAGTCGTATTTAGATGAAAGTTGTCGGTTAAGTTTATGACACTATTTAAACAGAACATATTTATTCATATCCAAATACGCTGTTACAAGTAATAAAATTTATCAAGGTAGTATTCCCCCTCCATTCTCCATGATCCAAAAATTGTTTGATATGCGAAATTACAAAAAAAAAGAACGGTTATTTTTATCTAGATTCTGTCTGCAAATGGGAATATTTAACAGATTTAATTCAGGGTGTTTCAAAAGGACTTTACAAGATTAAAGATTCATCTAAATTTATTGAAAAAAAATGTAGAGCTAGGTTTAGCGTTATTTTTGTAGGGAAACACATCAAGTTTTTTACCTTAAACTAAGGACGTTGTATGTGGCCTCCGTTGGTTATCCTGCACACATCCCGTCGCAAGTCAATTTCTTCCCAAACTCGCTGTAGCATTGCAGGTGTAGCTTGCTCAGTGGTGGCGTAAATTATTGCTCTGAGTTCAGATAGAGAAACCGGCACAGGAGGACAAACACTATATCCTTGATGAACCCCAATTTAAAAAAATCGAGAGGTGTCGCTTCTAGGAACGTGGGGGCCATTCAATTGGCGCATCACAGCCAATCAAAAATGGTTCAAATGGCACTGAGCACTATGGGAGTTAAAAGCTGTGGTCATCAGTCACCTAGAACTTAGAACTACTTAAACGTAACTAACCTAAGGACATCACACACATCCATGCCCGAGGCAGGATTCGAACCTGCGACCGTAGCGGTCGTGCGGTTCCAGACTGTAGCGCCTTTAACCGCTCGGCCACTTCGGCCGGATAACCTTACCACTAAAGTGGAAAATGGACTTGTCAGAAAAGATGATTTTGTCCAAGAAATGTTCATCCTCATGCAAACGGTTTAACATATCCGCACAGAAGTTCTTGAAAGCAGTTTTAACAGTGTCTTTTATTGCTTCTACGATCGTCAATCTGTACTGTTTCAATTGCAAACGGTTTCTCAACACACGCCAAACAGTCGTATGTGGGATTTGCAGTTCGCGATTTCGTAGGGCTGTCTAACTCGCTCAACGACGTCGTCAGACGTGCTTGAATGACTTGATTTCCCAAGTCTTACCGAGCACCCTTTTTCTACAAAACATTCATGCCACTCATAAATTGTACGTCTAGTAGGAGGATCTTTAACGTACTTGGTACGGAAATTACGCTCAACTGTTGTCGCCGACTTCGATTCTTTAAACCCAAACACACAACTAGCACGCTCGGGTCCAGTAAAGGCAGCCATATTTAACGCAACTGCCGCTAGCGCTCCTTACGGTGCGATTTTGCACCAGCGAACTACGCGAGACATAGCTTGATGTATTTCCATAACAAATACGCATTACAGTCACCTCTGTATGTGTCCGCCCCCGGTAGCTGAGTGGTCAGCCCGACAGAATGTCAATCCAAAGGGCCAGGGTTCGACTCCCGGCTAGGTCGGAGATTTTCTCCGCTCAGGGAATGGGTGTTGTGTTGTCCTAATCATCATCACATCATCCCCATCGACGCGCAAGTCGCCGAAGTGGCGTCAAATCGAAAGACTTGCACCCGGCGAACTGTCTACCCGACGGGAGACCCTAGTCATACATTTACATTTGTCCGTCCCTGGTAGCTGAGTGGTCAGCGCGATGGAATGTCATGCATAAGGGCCGGGGTTCGATTCCCGGCTGGTTCGGAGATTTTCTCCTCTCAGAGACTGGGTGTTGTGTTGTCCTTATCATCGTCAGCATTACATCCGCATCGACACGCAAGTCGCTGAAGTGGCGGCAACTCGAAAGACTTGCACCAGGCGAACGGTCTACCCGCCAGGAGGCCCTAGCCACACTGCATTTCCATTTTACCTCTGCATGTACATGAATTATTTATATGAATTTTATAAGTTGTAAAGTCCTTTTTGAAACACTGTATGTGCTCTCTGACAAAGAAAAGTGCAGCATTCAGAAGTCAATGTCGAATGTCTATCATCGTAGACGTACACACCATGTCTTATCAGAGATGGTAAGGCATACGAGGAGCGTAAAAAACAACAGATGTTGAGTGATTAATATGAAGAGCGCCAGACGCTCGTATGAGACAGCGTTATGAGCTCCTAACGTGCCATGAAAGGGGCCTCATTGTGTGTCCCCATTTGGCCATCTGGGCGAGTCGTGCATTTTCCTGATTTGTGGGGCATTCGGATATGAGAGTATCCCGACGCTGGCAGGCGTACCCGTCAATGTTCCGGTCGACTACGCCTGCCGACCACAAGGGAGGACCGTTGTACTGTACACCTGCGCCTGGCTTTAAGCAACAACTAACGGATTCACTGCAACATTCCGTGTCATCGCACATCACTGCTTGCAGACCAGCAGCAGCAGCAGGACTAGCGGGCTCCGTCACTTGCGTAACCCGTTGTTAACAGCATGACACAAACAGCTACATTTGGACTGCTGCCATGATCGGAAAAAACTGGACTGCTGATGAGTGGCGTTGCACTGTCTTTAACAATGAATAGTGGTACTGAACTATCCTGGATGATCAACGTCAGCCAGTATACTGGCGACCTGGGGGAAGATGATATCCTTTCAATGTTTTCGAGAGACGAGACGGTGTTATTCCTTGCGTCATGGTGTAGGCAGCCGTCGGGTGTCTTTTCAGGGCATTGCTGTTAGTGACTGAGAGAACGGTGATGACACAACGTTACGTCAAGTACACCCTGCGTCTTCACATCTTCCGTCATGCAACAGTAGAGTGGTGCCACTTTTCAACAGAACAATGCTCGTCTACACATGGCACCTATCTGCGTGAGGAGTCTGCGTGGTGGTGAGTTTCGGAAATCTGTCCCCGATAAAACGTGTAGCACCAGCTCGGACCTCATCTCTGTCCAAGCACAAGTATCAAGGACATCAAGGATCAGTTACAATAGTTGTGGGGCATTGTGTCCCAGAAAAAGATACAATCCACTTATGACACTCGTCATCTGGGGCAGAAAGAGTGCAACTTCACATTGACAAGTTGGCTTATACTGCTCAATTCTTCGTAGATTTGACTTGATACAGTAATCAATGCTATAACACACAACCTCTCAACTCATGAAGTTTCGTTTAGTTTTGTCTTCCCCTCCTGTTTGCTTCACCTTTTTTGTCAGGCAGTTTACATCACTGTGCACAGCTCGTGGTCTTTCGGCAGGCGGCACGGTACCTGCGTGTTCGGTCAGAGGGTTAGCTGCCCACTGTAATAAAAAAAAAAAACTGAGTTAACCGATCAAAGACGAACTTAAACGGGTGTTTTAAGACGTCCGCCCCGAGCAGATGCAACGAAGGAAAGCGAACAAAATGAGATTAAAAAAAAATAGCATTCTCGCTTCCCGAGCACGGGGTCCCTCGTTCGATTCCGTGCGGGGTCAGGGATTTTCCCCTGCCTAAAGATGACTGAGTGTTGTTGTGTCGTCTTCATCATCATCATCATCATCATCATCATTCATCCGCTTTACGGTCGGAGGAAGGCAGTAGCAAACCACCTCCACTACGACATTGCCTAGTACGGCGGTGCGGGTCTTCCGCATCACTCCCCTGCGCTCTGTCAAGGTTCAAATGGCTCTGAGCACTATCGGACTAAATTTCTGAGGTCATCAGCCCCCTAGAACTGAGAACTACTTAAACCTAACTAACTTAGGGACATCACACACATCCATGCCCGAGGCAGGATTCGAACCAGCGCCTAGAACCTCTCGGCCACTCCGGCCGGCTCTGTCAAGGAGTATGGGACTTCATCATCATCATCATCATCATCGTCATATACATCATTGCCCAGATGCTTCGGGACGAGATTTGTAGCTGTTTGGGATATTGCCACTTCACCATGCTAGGTTTCTGTTAGCTCTGTATGTCTACTGTATAAACTATTTTTCCCGCGTTTGTAACACACCAACCGTCCGCGCTATCTGCAACGGAAGAGTGAAAGAGGGCTCTGCAAGAGCCATCCACCTGCGTGGAGCAGAATAAAAATAAACGCGCCGGGTAAATTCCTGTAAAAAGGCGGTCGCTGTGCGCCGCGACCGGAGCGGGCGGCCTGAAGCAATTACACGTTGTTTAGGCGGGTGCGCCGCGGCTGCAGCGCTGCTCCGCCGATTGTGAGCCCGTACCGTATCGCGGCGCCGTGTCGCATTCTGGTCCGTTTCGCCGGCACAAAGGGCCGCGCAGCTAGTTGGCCCAGGCTACGGCTGGGCGGGGATGCGCGGGCCACGTGTTTGTCGGCGGCCGCGGCAGCGCGCCTCGCGCCCGCGCCCTGAGCCGCTTGTTCGGCAGACCGCAGTCTGCCACCCGCAGGCGATAGCGCTGCCGCCCACGGTCTGATCGGTCAGGTGCAGCAGTTTGGAAAAAAAAAAGAGAGGAGAGACCTGTACGTGCTCACGTGTCTTTCTCATTCGCAGAAACATTTCAAAGCGGAGGAAAAGGGCTTTGGCACATTTCCCAACCTTGAAAACGAACACGAAATAAATTTAAAGATTCCCTAGGCTCCCAGTAAGTCTGTACTAAAAATACAGGGCAAATCAAAATGAATATAGCGATAAGAGATGATTAAAACTATTTACTGCGTAACCATTATGGTGGTCCTCATTTTTCTAATTTTGTGTTTCTTCACGCACAGCCCCAAGATTTTTGCCTTCTGGTTTAGCAAGAATTTTAAGACTTTTTTTTGTTGAAATTGAGAAAACTTGTAACACATGCCGTAGTGGCCGAGAAGTTGCCTCGTGTCACTACATGTTTGACAAACACACACACAGTGGTTACGGTTACTGCAAGCCACACCACGCTTCCCACGCCCGGGTTCCCGGGTTCGATTCCCGGCGGGGTCAGGGATTTTCTCTGCCTCTTGATGAGTGGGTGTTGTGTGATGTCCTTAGGTTAGTTAGGTTTAAGTAGTTCTAAGTTCTAGGGGACTGATGACCATAGACGTTAAGTCCCATAGTGCTCAGAGCCATTTGAACCATTTTTTTTTTTACCACACCACAAGTTGGGAAACGGGGCCAAATTTCTAGTAGTTTATTGTCGAGTTGTGTTTCTCACAAATGTTTTATTAGTATCTTACAGAAACTAGCAGTACGGCAATAAACAACTTTTAAAACACGCCGCTAACGGCAATCAAGTAATTTATAGCAATACAACAGTTAAAAAAAATTTTTAAACAACACAGAAGCTAGCAGTACGGCACTAAACTACCTTTTGATACACGCCGCTAACGCCAATCAAAGTAATTTATAGGAATACAACAATTTAAAAAAAAATTAAAGGACATTAGTAAACAAGCTATTAAAGTAATTACAGAACTTTCTTAATAAAGTACGGTGAGGTAGTGAGGCTACCAACACCGCCATTAAAAAAATTAAACAGGTCTCAGCAAATACACGACTAATGGCAATAAAAGGAATTTACAAACTTGGAGGAATTTAAAAAAACTTTAAACAAAAGTGTCCTGGAATATCATTAGAACATAACACACATGACGTACCCGTGTAAGGCGGCCACAAAACACCCACTCAGGGATGCTCAGGCTAGACAAAATACTGACCAATTTAAATACGCCCATGAACACAATTGCCACTCTCAGGGTGGTCACTGCACCGACTTTTCGCCAGCGAAAACTTGTTATAAGATGGCTTAACTTGCTGACAGAATAATGCTAACCTCCTGCAAGGAAACATTACACCATACAGTCCTGAATGAGCGACCACATGATCAACCAACAAGAAGCATGAATTTACTCATAACCCACGACAGAATCGCTAAACAATTTAACTGCCAAAATGACACCTCCCATCGGACAGAAACGAGAAGAGGAAGAAAGATCACTGTCTTTCATTATACCGGTGCCAGGGACAGGAAACCCGGTCGCCGGAGGCCACAGGGTAGACATCACGTGGCGACTCGGTACAACCGACCACGCCTGCTTCGCGTTGGAGAGCCACATTACCCTCCCGTGTCCACCACACTCTCTGCGCGCCGCGCCCCCTCCTACCGCGCCACCACACGAGGTTACAACCGGTCAAAGATCTCACTTCCTCCATAGCAGTTTCCCGGAAGCAAAAACGCAGATATCGATAGCAGAGGGAAAAGACAACCAAGCAGTCACTTAATGACAGACAACATATCAAACAAACATGCCAGGGGAGAAAAGGAAAACCAATGCAATTTAAACACAAGGTGTAGCACGAGTCGATACATGGCTCAACCTCCCCCTCTTCAACTGGAAGCATAGCTTCCCAAACCCTACAAGAGAAATGTTCACCTCAACTTAACCTGACTCAGATGAACTCGATACTGGTTTCCCACTTGATTGTCCCGAACTAAGAGATTCACACTGCAGAATGAACTTTACACTCATCAACAAAAGGTGCACTAGTTCGAAACTTCCTGGCAGATTAAAACTGTGTGTCGGCCGAGAGCTCAAGTAGAGACTTCTCCCTTTCGTGGGCAAGCGCTCAACTGACTGACCTATCCAAGCATGACTCACGACCCGTACCTCACAGCTTTACTTACGCCAGTACTTAATATCCCATCTTCCAAATTTCACATGAGTTCTCCTGCGAAACTTGTGGGAATAGCACTCCTGAAACAGAAGATATTACAGAGGGAAGACTTATTCACTGCCTGGAGGATGATTCTAAAATGGAATTTTCAATCTGCAGCGGAGTGATGCGTTCATTTCAGTCAAAAGTTTGGACATGCTGAAGAAGTTAAGCACAGATTTACATTTGTTAAACATGGTTCCTTTAACTTGGAATTCCAATACTTCTTACATTAGTGAAAGAGACTGCAAAAGATCTTAAAGTGGCATGCTGTGTGATCTTTTTTTTTTTTCGGGGTGCTAGTCCCCAAAGTTTCTCGGGAGAACTTTTAAAGTTTGGAAGGTCGGAGATTAGATACTGGCGGAATTAAAGTTGTGAAGAGTGATCCTGAGTTACGTTTGGGTCACTCATTCAGTAGAGCACTTGCCCACGAAAGGCAAAGGTCCCGATTTCGGATGTCGGCCCAATACACAGCTTTAATCTGCCAGGAAGTGTCATATCAGGGCACCTCTGCTGCAGATTGATATTTCATTTTGGAGTCAAGTCCTGCATAAGCAGTAATAGACAACATGTAGTGACGTGACACGATTTCTCAGGCACTGTGGCATGGGTTCCACGTATTCAGTTTAAAAAAGAAATCGGTTTTAAAATTCTTCTTACAACATAAGGGAAAAGCCTATTGGGAGTGCGTGAAGAATCACGAAATTCGAGCCGGCCGTAGTGGCCGAGCGGTTCTAGGCGCTACAGTCTGGAGCCGCGCGACCGCTACGGTCGCAGGTTCGAATCCTGCCTCGGGAATGGATGTGTGTGATGTCCTTAGGTTTAAGTAGTTCTAAGTTCTAGGGGACTGATGACCTCAGATGTTAAGTCCCACAGTCCTCAGAGCCATTTGAACCATTTGAACGAAATTCGAAAAAAATAATGGCGACCCAAATAGCAATGTATCTAAAAGAATTATAGAGAAATGTAGAAATTCAAAATTTTGATCACCGTCCAGCTGCAGTGTATGGGAACCGCGCACACAGTTTGAAGACAACGTCTTCCAAACCGTTACATCGGTCGTAATGGACACGACGACGCTGTGTTCAGCTCTTGACCGCCTAGATCTCGGGCGTGGCAATCATAGACTTCTTTTTCGGGGTTATGTGAAAGTCCTTGTTCATGTCCCTCCTTTAGTGACAACGATTTCAAAACTCAGGAACTCCAGAATGTATTTGAAGCATACAGCTCAGAGCAACATTTTTGAACATCGGGCTCTGCAGCAGACTGCCCCTGCGTATCCCCATCTTTACCCAACGACATAATCGGTTACGTTTTCGTTGGACATAGGATTATCGAGATCGGACCGTTAGTAAAGATATTTTTCTGTTGTTTATTATCGCCCGTTACATAATATTTCGCATTTCACAAGAAAGCATGGGGTTACCGATGATGGTAGGACCAATTTAGCATCCGGAGTGAAGGACTCATATTTAGAGCAGCTTCTCATGTAACAAGTGGATGAGAACAACCCACATGAAGAAAAATTAGCTTCTATGTTCGCTGCGCCCCAACAGCTGCCGCGGAACACGACCCTCTCTTGATACGAAAGCTACTAACTCGTTGCATCTTACGAGCATTCCGTCTCTCCGTGACAATCAAAAGACACAATTAACGGCTAGGACGTCACTTGACCCAGCGGCGAGCATAAAGCCGGCTGCGGGGCGCCCAAGCACCAGAGTCGTTACGCTTTGTTCCGCTCGTTAGCGGCGCAAGCGCGCTCGTGTTTAGGGAAGGGCCCCCAGCTGCGACAGCAAACCGTGTCGAGACGGACTGCTGCACCAGACACTGCCACCATCTGGAGGTTACTGGCCAACCAGCAGCCTGTCTGATCTTGGCTGGTAGCGCTTCGCAGTTACCATTAGATACATAGTTTCTGATCTCTTAGAGCAGGGCTTAACAACTGGCCGGTTTTGAGCGCGAGTACTCGCGTCTGCTCAGGCACGTGCTCGCGAGCAGGTGCAAGGTCGCGGAGTAGGAGGGAGGGGAGGGAGGAGAAATGCGCACGCACGTTTGAATGTGATATCGCGTTCGTAGCAGATTTAACTAGCCATCTGAATGCTTTGAACATTTTACTGCAAGGTAAAGATTTGCTAATTACTCATTTCATAGATCGAATACGAGCTTTTAAAATGAAATTGACACTTTGGGTGAGTCAGCTGGAAACAGGAAACCTATCTCATTTTCCTAAATTATCATCCATGCAAGATGTCACAAAGGCTGTGAACGTTATTCACATAGTTTAGTTAATCAGCGCTTTCAAGATCTGACAGCACTAGACAGTGATTTTGATCTGTTCTCTCCATATTCAGCGAATATTTAAGAGATTCGTCCTGAGCTGCAGAAAGAAATTATTGACCTGCAGTGTGACAGAGAATACAGAGACAACTTTCAGAACAAGAAAAACATTTTGGATTTCTACAGACACTTCCCTCAGGATAGATTTCCTCGTTTGCACAAACTGGCGGCGACAATAATATCAATGTTCGTTTCCACGTATGTTTGTGAACAACTGTTCTCTGCAATGAAATGTAACAAGACGCGCCTGAGAAACGCATTGTCTGATCGAAATTTAAACTGCACGCTGCGCCTAAAATGCACAAGAACAATTACTCCGAACATAGACGCAATTGTAAAGGGCAAAAAGTACAAGATAACCGAGAATCCCACACTTCAGTGACACCTTTCATTGTGTAAAATTATGTGGCATGTGTACATTCTCCTTTATTTGTTTCATTTGTCGCAGTAATAATTCGTGAGTGATATCCCTGCAGGTGGCCGCGGATTTACATTGACTGGCGGCAGCTGTCGTGTGCCCCACGTGACTTTCCCCACTCTCCGCTCTGGTCCGGTAGTGGGGGTAGCGTGCTCGCGCTGCTCCGTGCTCGCGCCTTGCTGCTCACAGCTTGCTCCGCGAGCACGTATGTTGTGAAGCCCTGTCTTAGAGCTAACTGAGTTCGAGTCTGATGAGGTATCTCAAATAGATAAGCTTTCTGCAGGACAACTGCTCAGTAATTCATAAACGCTTGTCATTCAGAACACTGTAACATATCTTTTCCTGACCACACCAATGTCGAGTAGCTGTTGTGTACGAAGGGTGGTCCTTCTACTAAAGGGCCAGTCTTTTCCTAATCCTCCTAAGTGGGTTATGGCTGGAAAGTACACGTTGGCCAAAATAAAAGCTGTCACTCAAAATATTTACAATGGGACTGACAGTTATTAATTAACATCACAAAAGGTACTGGAAATGGCTACTATTGATGTAGCTGTAGTGCTGTGTTCGATTTTTGAAACTATGAGACACGTGTAGCGAAGCATTTACAGTGTCCTGCTGTAGCATTTCCATGTGTAAGGGTTAGGTAAGTTCACCTGACACTGCAATATCGTCTATAGAAAAATTACAGTGAGAAAAGATCAGGCGATAGATGAGGCCGGGATACTGCCCTCCCTCTACTGATGATCCTCCTCTCACCGTACACTTCATCTAATTCACTCGTGACAAAGTTTCCAGGGCCGTATGGGTTGTTGTTCCATCTGTTTGAAAACTTCCATAGAGTCATTCATCTTGTGAAAGGAGATCCACGTACTGATGAAAGTATCTACACATTCTGGCTAACATTAAAAACGAATCGTTTTAATATGTGCATACTAGACATTCCGCACGAAACACCGTTCTTGAGATTATGCAGCGAATCTTCAAAGTACTGATAGGGTTTTATGATGCACGGTGGTGTGTGTTCTGTGAGTTCACATATCCTCAGAGGCAGAGCCAGGCCTCATCTGAAGATAGAAAAAAAAAAAAAAAAAAAGATCCAAGAGTCTTGATTCCACTTGTATCCAGGTGTAGAACTGAACACTTGAAAGTACGTCTGGACGCTTTAACTCATGCGCCGTAAATTTGTAAGGAAGCTCTCTTAATTTCCACATGCTGAGGTACACGGATTTGAGATTTCGTCGTACGTTCTTCCAGGTTTTCTTCAACGCCAACAATGTGTTTGAACTTTCAAATAGTTAGGGTTTTTGAAAGTTACAGAGCCCATTTTGCACCCGTTTGCAACTAAGTTTTGCGTTGCAGACTTCACTGGAGGTCTAGCATCTGATTTTCAGCTCTTGCACAAACAGTTCAGCATTTTTTTCCATCAATTCTACTTCGTGTAACACTCGACAATGAACACGCGCTGATTTTTCGTTAGGAGCATTGTATGTCGCATTCATCTGGTCACTAAAACGTCTGCACCCCTCATTCTCTCAAACATACCGACACGAAGTACTCAGGATACAGCGTGCGGGAGATGCACAGCCAATGACACGTGGCTATTGCATCGAGAAATCACTCAGCATCTTCTGTGAAGGGCAGTTATCCTGTAAATTAATAACGATCAATTCAGCGTCAGTTTACTTGGCCCGTTCTATTTTTCCCATCCTGTACAAGGCTTGCGAACACTCAGTGCAGAGAAAAACTTCTGCCAGGAAGCAGGACCTTACAGAATCTCAACTAATAAGAGCGGGAAACACTAAAGAAAACGCCTACAATCTGCACCTGTTTTTGACTGTCCGGAATTCCCAAGAGTTAAGTAACTTCATGGAAAGTTATAGGACCGCGGGAAATCTGGAGTTGCCTGTGAACCTTTGTGGAGTGCACAAGGCTAATTTTGCGCCCTCTGAGTAGCCTGTGATCAATGAACTACAAAAACTTTCGGGAGAATCTGTGAGTGTTGTCCCACGCAAGGGTGTAGGTACTGTATTAGCCATTTACCTATGTTCAAGGCGGGTGTTGCTGTCTGGTGGGTGTGCACGTAGTCCCTAGGAAGAGTTTGGGTAGCATGGAGCCACCAGCTAGATGGAGTCAGTGAGCAACAAAGGAAGCAGATCTGGCGACGATTTTTAGAAGTTAACAAATTCCGTTTTGCTCCAATGGAAATTTGAAGTGTGGCGTTCTTAACGTTTTCGACTTTTTAGACTGTGTCGTTTATAGAGGAGACGGTATAAACCACTGGTTATAGTGGAGTGACTGTGATGCTCGTTCTCCAGCCCATCGGTCATACCTGAGGTTCTTTTGAATATATCTGGATTGTTACAGTGTATTGATTACTGGTATAGAAAAACTGACTGTTCTAACCCAGTCTTACGGATCAAAGCAAGGCTGGTTACCCTTAATCAGCATGTGTAGCAGTATATAGAAGTAATGCGGGCCCGCCAACAAACGTTTCTGAGAAAGTGTGCGAAGCAGTATTCTCGTGATTTAGCACGCGCGCCGCAAAGCTTTAAGCACCGTCTCTGATAGAGGCCACGAGTGAGTCTTCTCCAGATGCCGTGGAAATTCCGAGAAGACGAACTAGAAGCAGCAGTTCAACTCAACTCACGCTTTTCTTACATTACATCGTGAAATCCGTTAAACAAGTCTGTGATGTGGATGCAGTATTTCTCGAGTTCCGAAAACCATTTGACTCAATACCACACCAAATGGTTCAAATGGCTCTGAGCACTATGCGACTTAACTTCTGAGGTCATCAGTCGCCTAGAACTTAGAACTAATTAAACCTAACTAACCTAAGGACATAACACACATCCATGCCCGAGGCAGGATTCGAACCTGCGACCGGAGCGGTCGCTCGGTTCCAGACTGTAGCGCCTAGGAGCGCACGGCCACTCAGGCCGGCTATACCACACCAAACCTCATTAATGAACGTCCAACCATATGTGGTATCAGACGAAAACAGTCAAGGCATTGTTTCAATAACCAGATGTGTCCACTTTCCGCCGAAAATGAGGTTTTACTACCGCTGCCTAGGTTGAAAATTCCTTTATCATGTGGTGTAAGAATGAGACGTGTCCTTGCGACTAGTTCAGTATAGCACGTGGGTTGGACTTGACTTCGGGTGTTTGAGGAAAGAACTGAACACGTCCAGTTCACCGTGGCCGATGTGACAAAAGATCTATTTTTTTCACTTCTTGTCCCAAAGAAAGCTGTTTCGGTCTAATATTTGGATTTACTGTTTCAGAACACTGGTTCTTTGAGTACGCCACTGCACACAAGCAACTATAAGCGACGATCAAAAAATTTCCTTTTGAGGCCATTGCTGCAGCATATTTGCAACGTAGCGTGACTCTAATGCGGATGTATAGGCACCGACATGTAGGCAAGGGATCGGTGTCTTTCCGACGTGCATGCATCTGTCTCTCGGAAACCACCGTTGACTAACACGGGGGATTGGGGGAGGGGGGGGGGAAGGAGGAGGGGGGGCGGACAGCTTCATCATTACGCCAAGTGGGACACACTGGAGCACCCTGCCCGCCCTATAGTCCTGATCTTTCCCCATACGATGATCACGTCTTCGGTCCCTTAAAAAAAAGGCCTTGAAGGGCTGAAGATTCCTGTCGGACGAGTATGTGCAGCAGGCCGTTACGGACTTCTTGATGCTGCAGGACATGGTGTTTTACAAACGGGCATCTTCAGGTTGGTGCGTCGATGGGAAGGTTGCCGCAATGCTCACGGCGGTTTTGTCTGATGGGCATACCGATTCAGGACTCTACGTCCTAGGAATAGAAACTATCTGATAGACCCTTATAGTCAGCTGTAGTGCATGTTCATCACGAATTATTTATCGTTCAGAAAAGCTCAGGTACGTTCACTTTTCCTAGGGAAAAATTTTATAAACTGCTTCTGCCAGTTAAATCTAAGAAGTATGAAGACTTCATGGAGCTTGCCAAGAAATATGTGCTAGCCTCAGACATGGCATGTAATAAGATGGTCAGTGACAGAACTGTTACGAATGCTAGATACAGTTTTGGAAATTTGTGGTAAGCTATGGGACCAAACTGCTGAGGTCATCGGCCCCTATACTTACACACTCCTTAATATAACTTAAACTAACTTACGTTAGGGACAACACACACACCCGTGCCCGAGGAAGGACTCGAACCTCCGACAGGAGTAGCCGCGCGAACGGTGATACGACGCTCAGAGCGCGCGGCTACCACGCGCGGCTAGATACGTTTCATCAGAGGGAGAAACACAATGTACTTCAGACTTACACACAGATGATTCTTATTAGGGTATCTATTCTTTTTTGTTTTGTAATTCTTAGATTCCTCGTCATATTCAGTAACCTATAAAGCACTAATAATTGTTTTTTAGTTATTTATTTACTTTTTGTTTGGTGCAAGAACGAATCAAATCCCGTTTTTTAAATTTATTAATGTCACAATAAACCATTTCCTGCTATTACGGTGTGCTGATGGTCTAAATAAAACCTGCTAAAAAAATACCGATTCGTGCAGTTTTCCAACTTCTAGGCGCTTCAGTCCGGAACCGTGCTGCTTCTACGGTCGCAGGTTCGAACCCTGCCTCGGGGATGGATGTGTGTGATGTCCTTAGGTTAGTTAGGTTTAAGTAGTTCTATGTTTTACGAGACTGATGACCTCAGATGTTAAGTCCCATAGTGCTTAGAGCCATTTTTTTCCAACTTCTGGACAGCTTTTTGTGTTTTACTCGGAATGTAAAAGAGACTCTCCTGGTTATTGCACCAATGCCTTTATTTGTGGCTAACGGCCTTGTCGCAGTGGTAATACTCGTTCCCGTCATATCACCAAAGTAAAGCACTGCCGGGCTTGGCTAGGTCACCGTTTGAGTCTGCCGGGTGCTGTTGAATAGCGGGGCGCATCCAGCCCTTGTGAGGCCAACTGAGGAGCTACTTGACTGAGAAGTAGCGGCACCGGTCACGAAAACTGACAACGGCCGGGAGAGCGGTGTACTGACCACATGCGCCTCTGTATCCGCATCCTGTGACACGAGGGTGATACGGCGGCCGGTCGGTACCGTTAGGCCTTCAAGGCCTGTTCGGATGGCATTTGTTTGTTTTTGTTTTGCCTTTATTAGTGATTGAACTGAGAATTTCTTAGTAGGAGGACGCAGCATGTTAACTTGGACGGAGAGTCGTCAACAGACGTAGAAGCAGCTTTAAGCGTGTCCCAGGGAAGTGTTTTGGGATTCTCGTTACTCATGTTTTGTATTAATGACCTGCCAGACAATATTAATAGCAGCCTTAACACTTTTTTCAGATGGTGAAGTTATATGTAGCAAAGCACAGCTTGAAAAAAGAAATCACTGCACAAATATCCAGCCAGAACATTTAAAAAAATTTAAAGTGGTTCAACGATAGCAACTTTCTCTGAACGTTCAGAAATGTAAAATTCGGCGCCTCACAACACAAAGAAAAACATACCGATCTAAGACTATAACATTAGTGAGTCACAGCTGTAATCAATAAACTTACACAAATAACTTCATGCAGCAGTTTGTGGGGATATGAAATGTAGTTATACATAGGCTCAGTTGTATAAAAAGCGCGTAGCAGATTCAAGTTCTTTGTGGGATGCCGGGAATATACAGTAAGTATACAAAGGAGACTGCTTTCAAAATACTTGTGACACACATCCTAGAATATTACTCAAATACTGAGACCCATAGCAAACAATACTAACAGAGGATACGGAGCGAATTTTTGGGATACGGAATTTTTACGCTAGTTACTTGAATTAAATTCAAATTTCCTTCACAGCCCCCACCCTCCCACTAAGAATATGAGATACCAGTGATATCTGATCTGTCCGTCGAACTCGACATTGCCTCGTAAGCGTAGACTGGATGCCGGAATCGAGCTTCAGCTCCACCACCATTAATTTCATTTCTACCGACAGTAACTTCAAAAACCTTGAACATCCAAATTTGCATTTTCATAAATATCACTAAATTATTTCACGTGACATTATCCACTGCGACAGAATATATAACTGTAACTATGCGTACAAATAAATTTTCATCTTTGTGGCTGTAGAGCCTGTAGTTGCTTTACAATTAACGGTATTCAAAATGCTTATTTGCTGTTACAAGGAAGTACTTCCTCGCAGACGTACAGACTGATTTTAAATACCTGACAAGCACACACTACAAATAGAATGTTCATCATTACTGTTCGCTCACTAGTGCAAATCCGCAGAGGAACTCCAACTCATGATCCAGCAAGAAAAACTATGAAGCTCTATTGTCAAAAGCGCTTAGTAGTACAGAATGTTGGGAAATCTTATTAATGCTCTTTATAGCTGTCCGACTGTTACTGTGTTATTTGTGCTGTGATAATATGCCGGAACAACCATGCAGTCGTTCGCTACTCGTTTAAAGCCATTACAATCATTTTCAGGTTTTCATATCAGAATACCAAAATATCATAATAAATCAAGGAGCTCATTCGCGATATGGATTGGTCGTAGATGCGGCAGTTGGAATCGCTGGTCAGCTTCTAGTGATACATACTAGAAATAGACAACACACTGAGTTTTATTAATTACTATAAGACATTACTTGAATTCTTATAGAAATAACACAAATATTAAAACACGAAATTGTAACATCATACACAAACATAACAAAAGAGCAAGGAAAGGTTAGAATCGATCGCAATATGCCGATATTGACCCTTCTGTCATGGATTACATCACGGTTGTGGGATACAGTTACTCCCATGTAATAAAATCTGAGGATGATAAAAGGATATAAGTGAAGAAATTGCGTGTTGCACAAACACATTTCTCGCTTTTATTAAGTTCCTCAACCCCGCCGAAGTGGTCACGGCAGTACTTGACGTTTATACGAATATCGATTGTCGATATCGTGGAAAACGACTTACAAAGCACAATAATCAGCATAGCGATGTGAAAATGTACTGTGTTTACGATGCCCTCAAAGAGCACGCCACTGAGACAAAAAGCTTAGGACGCATTATGTAGGGAGGTCACAAAGTTACTGACAGCTCAGACACAACAACGTGATTGACAAACAAAAGACGTAGCATTTCGGAAAACCAACACGCTAATGTAATGACACGTCAGTCCACCGTAAAATTCTCCGTAAACGCTCTCAGTATGTTGTTTATTCTATGGAGTGTGTCAAACATCAGAGTACGACAAACAGCTCTGTTGTTTACTTGTGGAATCAAATAAGTTTGTTTTTTTATGAGTAGTTATAGCATAGCATAAACATTTTCTCATGGAAGATAAAGACTAGAAGTTGAGTAATGAAGGCTGAAATACGTAACAGATAGAAATATCTGGTTTATAAATATCATTTTGGTGCCTAATTGTGATATTACTTACTTATTATAGTAAAATTGCATTTGTAATTATGTTGGTAATATGTTACAGATACTTAGAAAAGAATTGTATCTTCAGGAGGCGCAGACTTATATGCTGTTACAGAATACTAACATCTGTTTAGTTTTACGTCATGGGATTAATTTTTTCATGCTGTTATCGTTACGATTACAGTGTAACCGGATTTCCTTTCTCAAGGGCCAGTTCATTAAAGTATGGCATAACAGCTGGAGGTTTCGAACATGCATTTTCTTGCTGCGATACTGAATATGCCAGACCTACTTTTTTGTTTTCAAGTTCCGAGTTTTCGCTAAATAAAAAGTACAATGATACTGGGTGATACAGTGAACCGTTTCTTCAGTACGTCTGTCGATCGTGTCACGTCGCACTTTCCAGTTCTGATCGCACAGCGAGCACGTTAAGATGCCTGGAACAAAAGAGTGCTGTGTGTGTGCGCTGTCACCCGGTTTCTTCATACTAAGGAATTTCGCCTCATTTCCATGCTTCCTACGTAACGTAGCTACCATGAGTAACAGCAAGTTGCGGCAAAGGTGCAGTGACTTAGAAGCCGGAGGCACAGACTTTCATGATGCAGGTGGCCAGGGGAGGAAGGGAGAGTCAACCGATGACGTTGTTCAGCGAGTGGATCAGGCGACTGGAGAAAATCGTCGGAAGAACTGAACGTACTGTCCTTCATGTCAATGCTAGGCCGTACACTGCAGCTGCAACAAGACGCTGTTGTACCGTTTTCGATGCGATGTGCACCGTCATTCATCATACAGCCCGGACTTTGCGTCCGCTCATTTTCATCTCTTTGCTCACATGAACCGCTGGCTAAGAGGACAGCATTTTGGCACAGAGAACGAGCTGCAGACCAGCGCAAAGAATTGACGAAAAGCACAGTCTTCTATGTCGAGTGTATTTGAAAGTTGGTATCACATCCAGACAAATGTGTAAGTCGGAGTGGCGACTATACGGAGAAGTAGCAGGAATGTGTAACTAAATGTTGCAAACTAAACATTTTTATTTTCAGTGCGGTGTCCATTTCGCGACTACTCTGAGCTCGAAAAAAAAAAAGTAGTCCTCTTGATTTTAAACAAAATGTAATCACACTGCACGTATACAAGAAACATTGATAGTCACAACAGTTTCCGCACAAAAAGTGAAACATCCTGCTAATTAAAACGCTAAGATTAAGTTCACGGCAAATTTATAAATGTCTAAATATATCGAATCTGAGGGTAAATGTATCGCCAAACGTCCAAATTCTTAAGTATGGCGGTGATTTTTCGTATTCTCTATGGAATTATGATCAGGTGATTCAAACGGACAATCGAAATGTGACAGTTTACCTGTTCGTCAAACTGGGAACGTAAGCGTGCTGCCCTGTGGACACGGCTGTGTTCATCTTCGGAGACGGAATTGTCTACAGCATATTCCTCATGTAAACGTGGAAGAAAAAGCGTAATCGTTGGTCACCGGGAAGGGTGAAATAAACATCGTGGTTCATATCATGTTCATAATAACCAGCCGGCCGGGGTGGCCGAGCGGTTCTAGGCGCTACAGTCTGGAACCGCGCGACCGCTACGGTCGCAGGTTCGAATCCTGCCTCGGGCATGGATGTGTGTGATGTCCTTAGGTTAGTTAGGTTTAAGTAGTTCTAAGTTCTAGGGGACTGATGACCTCAGAAGTTAAGTCCCATAGTGCTCAGAGCCATTTGAACCATTTCATAATAACCTGACTGAATGGCTCACAGTCATGGTACTAAGAACACCCCCAAATCATCACAGAACCATTTCCCACCTGAATTACTCTGTCTACAGTCTGTGGGTTAAGCCCTTCACCAGGGCGTCAGTGTATTCCACTAAAATTAACCGCCGCACACAATTCCTCTCGCAATGATCTACAGGAAACTGACTGAGTTGGACCAGAATTCGCTGATAGTACCAATTCTTCTCGGGTTTGACACCGATTGTCGTTGACAAAATGTGACACTCATCTCCGGGTTCTGTCGGTTATCCCGGGTTACATGATTGTGAGTGGCACATTTCTTGTAGACACTGAAACGTCCCCTTTGAACAATTATACATGACTGTGCTTAAACTGACACACAATATTTTTAGCGCAACGCAATCTGACTTTCAAAATTCCCTACAAAAGAATGGCCCTGACTAACATTAAACTATACCTTTCACAAATCACTTACCTCACAAAAATCTTGGTTACTCGAACTACTGCAATACAGCGAGCGCCACTACTGCCAGCTAAATAAAAGATTCAAACTACTGAAGGCACTAACTACTGATAGGCATAGTTAGCAAATGAAAGATTTTAATAGAGAACAAACAATGTATTTACCTTAATAATGTTGAAAACTCATAATATACATATCAGATCATTGTATATCTTACAAATTTCCAAACTCCGCCATCTCTCTCCCCACATCCACCACTGCTGGCGGCTCACCTCCAACTTCGCAACGCTACGCGCTGGTCACAGCCAGCTGCCTAACACTACAATGGCGAGTATTACAATAATGCAAAGCAGCCACAGACTGCACACAGCACAGCCAGTGATTTTCATACAGAGGTGGCGTTACCAATAAAAAAACCAAAACAGCCTACTTACAACACGTCGTATATTCCGTATTTATACACCTACATATCGGGCTACTTCATTCACTGTATGGACATGTGTCATGGCCACGTCAAAACACGTCTCCACGTCGAGTCCTGTTATTGAGCTCATTCCACACAACTACTGGTACACACACATACACACAAGTTACTGTCATATTTTCGTCAGCGGTGGAGCTTTACAAATCGCATGGTACCAGACCTATACTACCAACAGTGCTCCTAAAAGAAGAGTGTGTTCTTTTGAATGGGTGACTAGTACTTTTGTCTGGCGAACTTAATGTCATATCCTGTAACAGCTCTACCATGATCATCACCACTCCCTGCAGAGCAAACGCTTGGAATGCCCACGAGCGACAAACTCCGTTAGTTTCGAGTGGCTTTCGCTTTCGCTTAGAAGACGACATGGCGAACCGTCACTCATGATCTGGGTAAAGCGCGATGTTACACGCTACTATCCAAATCACGTACATTTTACAACATAGGGGCCGGAGCTAGACGAAGACGAATGACAGATATTTCCGCATACTTCCAACGTTCACAACTCACTTTTCACGTCAGACAGGCGACATGACTGAAACGGGATAAGGCTATCGACTGTGATGAGAGTCTTAGGCCGGCTCCTTAATGGATTTCTGCCATTAGTGCGGGGCTTCATTTCCTCTCACTTATTCCTCGAAGACTGGCGCTGTTTACCTAACCCTTTGCCCAGTTATAGTAATTCAAAAGCCAATTTTCGTTGACTGTAAAAATTTCAATGTATATTTAACACACATTATGTGCTAATATTTTTACATAACTGGCAAAGAAATTGAAGTATTAAGTTGACGATGATGTGTCTTAAGGGAAGACAGTATATGAGAACTTACTACAGTTATAGTTGAAAATAGGAGAAGGTATTAAACGTGTCTTTTAATTGTGCCTGTCTGCAACTTGACGTGTCTTCTTTACGGTAAGTAGCAATCTGTCTTTCTCTACAATGTTGATATTTCTATCTGGAGTTTCCGTTGTTTGAGAAAGCATGAATGTGTCACATAGGCCGGACGGAGTGGCCGTGCGGTTCTAGGCGCTACAGTCTGGAGCCGAGCGACCGCTACGGTCGCAGGTTCGAATCCTGCCACGGGCATGGATGTGTGTGATGTCGTTAGGTTAGTTAGGTTTAATTAGTTCTAAGTTCTAGGCGACTGATGTCCTCAGAAGTTAAGTCGCATAGTGCTCAGAGCCATTTGAACGATTTGTGTCACATAAGGGCCGGGCAGTGGTTATTCATTACACTCATGTCTTCTCTATATAAAAAATACAGCACAGAGTAAGTTAATAATAGGTAAACGACGTCACCCATAATGCACTTGAAAAGTAATGAAGCACATTTTCTGAGATTTCTCCAGTTTCTAGGTAAATAGTTTTTATCAGTTGTTATTGTGCCTAAGTTCTTCAAAGCAAACACTGGAGAGTTGTTAATAAAATAACGTGAAGAATTAATGCCGATTCGTTTGCGTCCAAAGTTCTTAGCGCATTACCAACGCCATGTATCAGTACTCACTGTGATCCCGTGACGCCATTTGCCAGTACTTCGTGATACATGATACGTATGCCTTCTGTAGATAGGATACGGGGACAAGAAAGAATTTAACTACAAGTCCATTAATGATTCGTAAGTGCCACATAAAACAGATCAATGACTATCAGAAGACGTATAAAAAAACTGAGCCGTCTTGCCGTTTCAGAGTACACACGAACTCGGAAATTAGTATGAATACGTTGTTTATGACTTTATGGTACCAAGAGGATCTACAGTCTGATGTTCGGCAACTCTGCGGCAACATCTCAAACAGCTGGCCGAAAAAATCAGACACATGAGGCTAACGACAACGTATTGTTCTCGCCAATGACAGCAGCACCCGTGTTGATTTAAGAGCCATGCACAGCAATCCGTTTCCGACTTGACGATGAAGATGGAGGCAGTTCTCGAATAGCTGAATGTAATTTGGAAAGTGACGTATTTCACCCACCGAGATTATTTTACAGACACTGGGTATTATTTCTGTAATTCCTTTTGAATGTCTTCGTTACAAATACGGTTTAGTGACTCTTTGGACTTACCAGAGGAAAGCATGCTAGGCATTTTACACGAAGCCATAGCAATGGGAGATCTTCGTGCGAAACTGATACTCATCTGTTGGATGCTGGCCGAAACTAAATGCTGAAAAGAATTTCTTAGCAATTTTTTGTTCGTTCTAAAAAGAATCCAACTCATCTTGTTCGCGCTGTTTTTAGTGTGGATGCGCCTCTCTCCACAGCAAAAGATCGATGAAAGCAGAGGGTGGCCTTGTGTCAATGACTGCCTACACGAATTCATCTGTCAGAAAGCTGTCAGTGGTTTCTACAGTTTAAATATCGATTATTCTTACATTCTGTCATTGCTGCTGAAACAGCAACCAGTAGAAGATTTGAGATAAAAATACAGTGTTGGTTGCGGAGGATTTTATTTTCAAATTT
This sequence comes from Schistocerca nitens, assembly GCF_023898315.1. Lineage (NCBI taxonomy): Eukaryota > Metazoa > Arthropoda > Insecta > Orthoptera > Acrididae > Schistocerca > Schistocerca nitens. Next base: position 860,449,405 of record NC_064614.1, read on the forward strand.
CAGTGACGCGTTTCACCTTTGGTAGGAATCTTCAGATTACCTACAACGCAAAAACTGCAAAAGCAAGTTTAAGGAAACGTTCTGATCACATATTGTGCAAAAAAGTACTCTACGGGAATAGTTTTTATGCAAACTTACAGAAATTGGTCAATGCGCACTCCGTCCATAAAAATGATAACATAGGCAGAATGCGATTAGAATGTCAAAAACAGAAAATCTCCAACGTCTGTCAAGTGGCTTCCTAAAGAGAATTGGAATGATGAAAAATTAAGCGAAAGATTTTTTAAGGTTTGATGAACTGGAGCTGAAAGCGGCGGGTAAGTAGACAGCAAAAAAAAAACGAAAAATCCTTTAATTACCTTACTGGTTGCCATCCGTAAAGGACGCCGCACAAGTTAGGAACAGATGCACAGACGAGCTTCATGGAGCGGAAGCACAACATTCATGAGCGGCTCCGCTGACAAACATAGAATGCGGAAAATTATGGTAATCGGATCTAGAGTACAACTAGTGCAGTAGAATCAGACACATGGTGCTGTCTAGTCTATACGTTATCCGTTGTACAGGGCCGTGTTCATACACAAAACATGAAATAGCATTATAAATCAAAGTGTACATAATTATTTATAAGGCTATTTCGTGCTTTGTGTATGAATACAGTTCTGCGCAGGGGACGCGGCCCGCTACGAATTCGACTCAGAGCAGCGCTTGCAACCTACGTCCTCAATTATTTGCTGGATGCTTTCGAATCCTGTCTTCCTACACAGTTTTTACCCTCTACAGCTCCCTCCACTACTCTGGAAGTTATTACCCGACGTCTTAACAGATGTTCTGTCATCATGATCCTTGTTATTGTAGTGTTTTCCACATATACCTTTCATCTCCGATTCTGCGCAGAACCTCCTCATTCCTTACCGTATTAGTCGACCCAATCTTCAACATTCGTCTGTAGCACCACATATCAAATTCTTCGATTCTCTTCTGTTCCGAATTTGTCACAGTCCATGTCTCACTCCCATACAATTCTGTGCTGCAAATCTACATTCGCAGCAATTTCTTCCTCAAACGAAGGCCTATGTTTAAAACTTGTACACTTCTCTTGGCCAGGAACGCCCTTTTTGCCAGTGATAGCTTTTTACGCCCTCCTTACTCTGTACGTCACTGGGTATTTTGCTGTCTATGTAGTAGAAATCTTTAACTTCATTTACTTCGTGATCACTAATTTTAATGTTGCGTTTCTCTCTGTTCTCATTTCTGATACTACTCATTACATCTGCCTTCCTTCGGTTTATTCTTAATCCACAATCTGTATTCATTAGACTATTCATTCCATTCAGCACGTCCTGTAATTCTTCTTCAATTTCACTGACGATAGCAATGTCATCAGCGAATCTTATCACAGATATCCATTCACACTGAATTCTAATCCCACTCTTCAAGCTTTCTTTTGTATTTAACATTGCTTCTTGGACGTATAGATTGGGGAGTAGGGGTGAAAACTACATCCCTGTCTTGTACCCTATTTAATCCGAGCACGTCGTTCTTAGTCTTGCACTCTTTCCCCTCTTCGTTGACGTATACATTGTATATTTCCCGTCTGTCCCTATGGTGTATCCCTCCTTTTCTCAGATTTTCAAACGTTTGGCACCATCTGACATTGTTGGACGTCTTTTCCAGGTCGACAAATATATGAATATGTATTGATTTTTCTTTAGTTTTGGTTTCATTATCAACCGCAACAACAGAACGGCCTCTCCGGTGCCTTTACCTTTTCTATAACCAAGCTGATAGTCATCTAACAGATCCTCAATTAGCTTTACCAATCCTCTGTATATTGTTCACGTCAGCAACTTGGATGCGTGAACGATTAAGGTGACTGTGCGGTAATCCATTCACCTGTAGTGTCTTGCTATTATTGGAACTGTGTGTAATTGGGTGTACCGACCAACGTTAATACTCTTATTGTTGCTGCTTCCCGCAATGATTTTAAAAAGTCCGATAGAATTTTATCCATCTCTTCTGCCTTATTTGATCTTAAGGCTTCTAAAGCTCTTTTAAAAATTGATTCTAATACATTATCCCCTGTCTCTTCCCCACTGATTCGTATTTGTTCTTCTATCGGCTTGTCCTGAGCCGTAAGCCTTACGGAAGACCTTTGATGAGATCACTAGGGAGTGCATTATTCGGAATAATAATGAGCTGGATGATATCTAAAAAGGTTCAGATATTATAGGTGTAATGAGAACAAACGGCTTCTAAGGGGCAAAATCCATGGATTTTGCTTCCCGCAGAACAAGACTACTGAGGAGGCCAAATAAGTGGAGAGACGGAATGAAATCCATACGGACTTGTTGCAGTCGACTGTAAGGGGATTGGCGATAGAGAACTGAAAACAGAACCCACAGGAACATCGTAGCAGAGCGTGGTCGATTGGGCCTGATCGCGTCAATTGAAAGCATTGTGAATTTTGTGTTGGAGAACTAGGATAAATTAATGGAATATTTTGACCCTCGCAAGAGCAGAAGTATTGGCGGTAGCTCTTCAGAATGTATTACTTGGGGAAAGCTTTCAATGCCTCCTCGCTATGGCTCAATACCACTTGAGGTTGATGAGACAGAGTGCTTCGTTCCCCGGGAAAACAAGACGGGCCGTGCGCTCCGCTCCGCTGCCCGGCAGCAGCAGGGCAGGCGCCGCTGATAAGTCGCGCAGCGGGATTAGGGCACGTATCGCCGCGTCCCCCCTCACGACGACGCGTCATCCCCTGGCGTCCCCCGTTCTGACAAACACTTAACCTTGTACCGCAATTCCGTATCCCTCAAGGAGCGGCGGCAGGAGCGGTGGCGGCTGGTTTATTGCGGGGGCGGTACGTGGCCTGGACGGCAATCCGCACCGCGGCCCCCAGGCCCCTGACAGTTATCCTGCGACATACGTCTTAGGGAGCCGGCGGGGAGCCCGCCGAGGCGCCATCCCACATTCAAAACGCGCTCACCGTCGAGACGGCTAAGCAAGGCGGGCGCGTCACAAAGTGATCCACCACGTCCCAACAAGCTGAGGTACAATAACAATCTCATACATTATAGAATGTGATGTGACTGGGAAAATACATTTTACAATCTCACAAGAGAGAGAGAGTAAGCCGTTATGCGCACTTTCTCTAGTGTTTCTGTAGATGCTTTTAATTTCGTTTTAGCAGTTTATAGCTGAAATCAGCCCAAACAAATCACGTCTTCCGCGTGACATCTAGCGCAACGGAAAGCGTCGCTTTGGTTCCCGGTACAAACGAAATCATTTTTAAAGCGGAAATTTACATGGCCATGGTCCCAAATTAGTCTAGTGCGATACTAGTTTTACCGATATGAATTAAATGGTTCAAATGGCTCTGAGCACTATGGGACTTAACTGCTCAGGTCATCAGTCTCCTAGAACTTTGATCTACTTAAACCTAACTAACATAAGGACATCACACACATCCATACCCGAGTCAAGATTCGAACCTGCGACCGTAGCGGTCGCGCGGTTCCAGACTGAAGCGACTAGAACCCCTCGGCCGCCACGGCCGGCTAAGTTCCTGGTAACACGTACCGATGAAACGTATATCGCACTAGGCTATTTTTGGACAGCTCTATCTGACAGTCACGTAATTATCAGCTTTAAAAAGCATTTTGTTTGAAAACGGAAGTAAACCGACGGCTTCCACCGACAATTGCCGTCGCATGAAAGACTTGATGAGCGCTATTTGTTTGGAGAGACTCCAGCTACAAAAAGCGCGTGGAGACCCTTAGGAGAGACATCTTGACAAAAAAAACTGAATTCTTCAATAGGGAGGAAGAAACGAAATGAAGTTTCACAGGTTTAGAAGTTACGTGATTTTATTTCAGTGATTCGAGAACGATTCCAGGGGTAACACCACTGTGGCTTTCGAAAACATTGATTGACCTCTTTCCATGTCGCTGAGATACTCCGCGACGGAGTTGTACACGATGTCGATTCATCACTGAACACAATGCGGTGCCGCTCATCAGCATGCCTCCCGCTCACGGCACCACTCCAAACGCAGCATTCGCATAAGACGGAAATTCCTCAGTCCGGCGCCCGCATCTCGTGGTCGTGCGGTAGCGTTCTCGCTTCCCACGCCCGGGTTCCCGGGTTCGATTCCCGGCGGGGTCAGGGATTTTCTCTGCCTCGTGATGGCTGGGTGTTGTGTGCTGTCCTTAGGTTAGTTAGGTTTGGTTCAAATGGTTCAAATGGCTCTGAGCACTATGGGACTCAACTGCTGAGGTCATTAGTCCCCTAGAACTTAGAACTAGTTAAACCTAACTAATCTAAGGACATCACAAACATCCATGCCCGAAGCAGGATTCGAACCTGCGACCGTAGCGGTCTTGCGGTTCCAGACTGCAGCGCCTTTAACCGCACGGCCACTTCGGCCGGCTTAGTTAGGTTTAAGTAGTTCTAAGTTCTAGGGGACTTATGACCACAGCAGTTGAGTCCCATAGTGCTCAGAGCCATTTGAACCATTTTGAACCTCAGTCCGGCCGGTTGCTGGTCTCTGAGCAACGGTGCGCGACGACACAAAATATAGCAGGGAGTTCATGACATGTCCTCTGACGGCAGCTGAAGATGTGGTTACGATGTGCCTCGTGCACAATACGGCGATCCTCTTTTGTGGTGGTCAGCCGTGGTGGACCAGAACCTCCACGACGAGAAGTTCTGCCCTCACGTTCCCGTGCAGACCAACACCGAGCCAGGGTCACATCCGAAATCCCCACAAATCAGGACATTGCACGACTCTAGCAACTGGCCAAATGGAGACCCACAAAGAAGCCCCTTTAGAACTCTGTCAGGAGCTGATAACGCTATCTTACACGAGTAAGCAATTTCTCCGCGACTTCCATTACATGTAATGCTGTTCACGTTCCTTACATATCTTATCAGGTCTGATAATAACACGAAACACGAGCAACACTAACGCACTATGGTGGCTGTTCAACCTTTCCCACACTCTACATTTACATGCCCGTCAATGGTGTGCAAGTGTACGAAATCACATTGGCATCCGATCATGTCTTCTGAGAGCTTCACTTGTTTTGCAAACAGCCGTCTGATACACTTTCTTCAGTTATCCACTAAGCGTTTCAATGAATAAACCGTTTGCGGATTGAATCGTTTACATGTACTAAGTAGGATGTCGCAGCCTTTGGCGATGATGTTAAGAGTTATTGGATTTTGATATCGAGTCGTTCTAGTTAGGATCATCCAATCTGCTGGTTCGGCCTTCTCGCTAAATAACTGGCTAAAGCTAGAAGGCCTCTGCAGGAAAGCACATTTGAATTCCTGGTCAGGTTGCGGTGGCAAAATCCATGAAATTTTAACATAATCTTTTACATACTTTGTCAGTGGTAAACATCCGCCATTACTTTCAGATGCATTTGAGGTGCTGACGATTGCGTACTGAAGTAGTAGAAATTATCTGAAATAGCCACAGCGTCTACAGACGTGACGCACAAATCGTTACGTGCAAGATTTTATGACTAAAGAATTTGAATAACATAATCGCAGTAAATGTGGATTAGGCATGCAAATTTGTTTTCTGCGTTGCTACGGCAGAGAGAAAGTAATCCGTTGTACGATGATGAGCCGCAGCGGTAACTTTCTAATCGCTTGCAAAATTTAGCCATGGTCATGAATGCGAAAGTAGCAATCGTCATTGTGAAACATGTTAGTGTTCTTCACGGGAATCCATGTGTTTCTCTGGTGCTGTACCGCTTCCTAAGGTAGCAGGCTTGAAATCTCAAATCAAAAGTGGCACTAAATAGCGACAAAGAAGGGAAGGTACAACATACGTTTAATAATAACCGTCAGTGTTCTGGTTTTGTTCAGAAAGGACTTTCTGTCTTAGCAAGCAAGAGCACCTGTCACTAGCAACGTGAGCGTGTTACGTGCACTCATTTGAGTACTTCCATTTGAATCTCCCGCGTCGTTAAAGAGAGATATCATCTCTCCTCACAAGTGGCGGAGGACATCCATTAGGCATGTGAAGGCCACAGTCCTCCTATTAAAACTACCTAGAGACCTGTTTTTTCGTCCAGTTCTTCCACAAGGATGGTCTCCAGCAGCTCTCTCCGCTTCAGGTTGAAAATTTTTATTGGTGCCCTTTCTTTGCTGAAAAATGACGTAAGCTGAGAACTAACTGGGATGTCTTTCTAATGAAATTGCTTAGCTTAGGTACAGCAGGAACAAATTGAAATTACTGCGATTCAGAGGAAAAAAAAGACATTATGAATATTTTACATTGTATTAGTTGAATATCTCGTTCGTGCCAGGAACGCAAAGTTAACAGACAAAACTGTCACTTTCAAAACGCAGAACTAGGCTAACATCCCTCGCTATACGACTACAAAAGTGCGACGTTAAAGATGAAGCAGATGTAATTTACGTCGAGTGTGGCAGTAGCGTTAATTGCTTTATGCATTTCTGCTACTCTGATTCTCACAAATTTGCCACTGTTTCTATCGCCGTTCCGAAGAGACGCCGTATTCCACTCAACTGTGACACCGCGGCTGAAAAGCTGTACGACTAAGCTGCCTTCCTCCTACACAACTACAATGGTGTGCCGTTATCGATGAAGCAGATTAAGTTTGAATCAGATGTGGCAGCAGAGTTAATTACTTACTGTATTTCTGCAAGTTATATCCTCACAAACCGGCGACTGTCCTTTCAACGCTCCAACGGGAAGCTATATTCATCTCAGTTGTCAGCTTGGGGGCCGAAAAGCACAGCATGTGGGCGAACCATATATAATAGCAACTGGTTGTCTTTAAATCTTTGTAAATGCCACAACACTCACTGATCGCAAATGTTTGTTTATTCATTTACCCGTTTCGATCGTTTTATCATCTTCAGACTCATCTCTATTCATGAAATTAACAGAGAATGAAATTATCTTCATGAAGACAGATCAGTCTGAAGCTGATCAAAACGAACTACACTGATAGTTGAATGAAACATATTTGCGATCGGTGACAACTGTGGCATTTACAAAAATTTGGATCGCAGTCACCTTGATAGTGACTATGTCACCTCTCAACGTGAATGTTTTTACTTTTATTCCACTAAGTGGGGTGACAGTCGTTAAGACGTTGATTCAGGGGTGGGGGATGAGGGCAGAGGACCGATCGACGTGACCAAGATATTCCACGATTCAGACGAATGCCGGCATGACTCGTTAAACAAGCCAATGACAGCTCCCTCGTTCCATCACATCTCAGCTGCTCTAGAGCTCCGTCTCTAATGACCTGAACGTTCACCGGACGTTGAATTAATAACCATTTCTTCTGGATCAGCACCAGCTCTGCAACACTACTCGGCAAATAATTATTTGTCGTATCCGTTTAAACAAGTAAGTTTCTAAACGTCTTTTTATAGCTAAATTTTTCTGTGGGTCCTCCAACAAATAATGTACACATATATCGCGCTCTTTCCGACTACTTCCGTAAATACGGTGGAAATACTATCAGAAAGGAACACTAACAATGGCAGCTTTTCTTTGTCTTTCCAGTGTTTATTCTTTACCAAGAGACTCCGCCGCGCTTGACGTAAACGACGTATCTAATCAACGCCTTTATTTTTTATTCTATTATGTTCAGTTTATGTTGCCATTTGACAGACTTTATGTTTGTGATTCAATGTTGTGTGCATCAAATTGTGTTTCGTATGCAGGGACTACCGCTATCACAAACTACATCCAGGTGAGATGGCGGTAGTGACTTAATATGGTTCGTGAATACATACGCGCCAGCTGCATTCAGGGCGGAAGTGTGCAACCATTTTGGTGCCCGAAAATGGCGTAGAGTTGTAATAAATTTCTTCACTAAGTGGAAGGAGTCCCTGGACAGGCATCAGGGAAAGCCTCTGAACGTTTTTGTTCCTATTTATTTTTTTCGTGTTATACTGGGAAAAGTTTATGAAACAGACGTATAATTACAATGCACTCTAAGGCGACACAGAGTACCTGAAAGCTTGTGATGACTTTCTGCTATAATACTAATCGCACCCACCGCTGGCAAGAAAATTTATTTTCATTTACGGTGATAACGAGATGAGAACGGCGGCGTTGTGCGTCGCCCCTGTTGCCTGTTGTGTCGCCTGGTCGGCTGGTTGTCCCGAGACAGCAGCGGGCAGCCGCTCAGCTCTTCGCCAGCCGGACGCGGCTTGCCTGGCGGCTATGGAGACAAACTGCAGCTGACGGCGCCACAGCAGTGTGGCGTGAGGTCCACTCACTGCCGGCTGCCTGCCATGCTGCCACCTCCCGCCTTCCCCCGTACCACTCGTAATGTGCCCTTCCTCACGTATACGTTGCGAGTTGTACTTTGGCTCTTTTCTTGCAAAGATGTAATTTGGCTAAATTAATTGGAAAATGTCATATTGGATTTAGTGGTTTTTAACTCAAGCTCATATTTAACGGTTTTTATACTACGACATGCATTATGAATATACGAGGGTGGTTTGAAAAGTACTCGTAACGGAATAGAAAAAAAATACTTACATCACTGAAACATTTTTATTTTTCAATGTAGTCACCTTGTAGACTAATCCACTTGGTCCAACGACGTTGCAGTGCCTTGGTCCCATCTCGAAAATGAGTTTGCTCCAGGCCTGAAAAATAGTTGTCATCTTCGGCTATCAGTTTTTCGTTTGAAGCGAATCTTCGTCCACCAAGGAAAATTTTCAGTTTTGGGAAGAGATGGAAGTCTAATGGAGACATATCAGGTGAATAAGGTGGGCGTGGCAACAAATCATACCTTAGTTCGCGTAATTTTGCCTTGGCGACGGCAAATGTGTGCGGGGGTGCATGTCTTGATGGAAGATGACTTTCTTCCTTGCTAAACCTGGCCTTTTTCCCGTCTCTTTTGTTGTAGTTTGTCCAGGAGGTTATCATAGTCTTCTCCAAAATTGTCTGCCCAGTGGAGAGATAATCTACAAAGAGAATCCCTTTCGCATTCCAGAACACTGATGCCATGACCTTTCCCGCCGAAGGAATTGTCTTTGTTTTCTTTGGTGGCGGAGAATCAGCATGTTACCACTACTTTGACGTTTGTTTTGTCTCTGGGGTATAGTAGTGAACCCAAGTATCGTCTATGGTCACAAACCGGCGCAAAAAAATCTTGTTCGTTTCTCCTAAAACGGACCAAGCATTGTTCCGATATATCCATTGCCATGCGTTTTTGATCTAGCGCCAAGAGTCGCGGCACCTATCTTGCACATTCTTTTCTGATTCTTCAGTTAAAATGTGATATACCCTTTCAGATGACATCGGGTAAGCGTGAGAAATTTCTCTCACTTTCAATCGGCGTTCCTCTATGACCATTTTCTGCACTTTTGAAATGATTTCTGGAGTAGTGACACATCTTGGCCGAACACTGCGCGGATCATCATCTAAGCTCTCCGGATCAAATTCAAATTCATTTGTCCACTTGGCAACAGTTGAATATGAAGGAGCAGAGGCCCCCAGTGTACTCTGGAAATCGGCATGAATGCCCTTTGCTTTCATACCCTTCTTTACGAAGTACTTAGTCACTGCTCGAATCTCGAGTTTTTGCATCTTCGCGAATCACTACGCGGGAACAACAGAGCCAAGTCACCGCCACAGCTCTATTCCAAGACCGCTGACGTGGCACGTGTTTACAGGCAACATATCACATCAACAACTCGTTGCGCCAGCGCTGACCTCTCGTGGTGATTCCGAGAACTTTTCAAACCACCCTTGTATGGTGTTTTAAAACAGCAGCACTTTCAGGACCTCTGGATAACGCATCGTTATTGGTACGGTTTTGGCCATTGTCAGTTTCTGTGAAGTGGAACCGCTATTACTCGGTCGAGCAGCTCCTCGGTTGGCCTGACGACGCTGAATGCACCCCGATCCAGTCCTACCACCGTAGAAAACACCCTGGCAGTAGCGGGAATCGAACCCCCGCTCTCCAAAAGGCATCAGGCAAGCTTAGCTTTCAGCTACGAAGGCCGTCAAAACAAACTACAATTCGGAATAAAAACCGTAGAAAATTAGCACAGAGAATAAATGTAAATGTCGTGTGACTAGGGCATCCAGTCAGGTAGACCCATCGCCGGGTGCAAGTTTTTAGATTTGACGCCACTTCGTCGACTTGCGCGTCGATGGGGGTGAGATGATGATGATTAGGACAACACAACACCCAGTCCCTGAGCGGAGGAAATATCCGACCCAGCCGGGAATCGAACCCGGGCCCTTATGATTAACATTTTGTCGCGCTGACCAGTCAGCTATCGGGGGCAGACAGGACAGACAATTAAAATTTAACTTAGTCTAATCCGTCTACAAATGCAAAAGAAAATTTGCAAAATCTATTTTCCAAACAAGAACGTATTCAGTCAATGTGCATAAGCATTCCGGTTCTGTTGCACAAATTGTCCTGCTGCTTTTTTTCTCGTTGTTTTTGTTAGTTTCAAGTTCAAATAGGGAAATTTACTTTTCTCACAGTGAATTAAATTATCTAACAATATCAGAGACGGTTGTGTCTGCCTTGTTCTCCCACTTTGAACTCAAAAGTGTCTGAACTCAGAGAGAGCGAACTGGGTTGACCAACAGTCTTCGATTTTGTCAGGTAATAACCGTTACACATGAACGGTTAATAATTATGACGGAAGATCCTAGAAGTTACTTATGACATTACAGCAATCAACTGTCGTTAATAAAAGTAAGGACATTCAGCTGTGTATTGTAAAATGCAATTCTTAAACATTAGTCGGTGTCTCCGAGAAAGCCGGAGCCACAGTACCTTCACAAAGCCTCAACAGCTCTAACTGCAGCTGCGGCGCTGAACACTTTGTGCTTACTGACGCATCCCTTGCACTTTGCTAATCTCTTTGAAATTAGCGTCCCCTCTGCTGTGTTAAAAACCGCCATCTCCAATTTCGTGTCTTACAAGCTGCGTATCGTTGCACGTATCGATAGTTCGCAGTTAGCGACCCATGTGTTTCTTTGGCGCTAGATCGCTGGCGGTTGTCGCCAAAAGGGAGGGTGTTGGGATCTCGCCTGTAGATCAATGGAAGCGCGGGTCGTTCGTCGGAGCGTGGAGCGGGATGTGAAGTTGAGAAATTTATTTTTTAAATGATAAAAGGCGGTTATTTGATGGTGCGTGTGCGTGTGTGCCGCGTAATACTGCAAATGACACGCTGAGTGCACAATTTAAACTAATTCGTGCTTGTTATTAGCTTAGTTGACATTCATACATCGCGTAGCATTGGCTGAACCTGGGAGATCGTGATTTATGTTCTATAGAAAACGGTCCGTTAGTCTATGAGGTTTGGCTGTGAAAATAACAGATCGTCGATGAGAATATCGTATGAACAGAATAACTACACCCATTCATTCCTTCGGTGTCTCGCCACTTTATTGATTCATTACACATACATAGAAAAGACTGTGCCACGGAGCAACGAGTAGCCCTGCCGGCTGCGGTGGCCGTGCGGTTCTAGGCGCTACAGTCCGGAACCGCGGGACTGCTACGGTCGCAGGTTCGAATCCTGCCTCGGGCACGGATGTGTGCGTTGTCCTTAGGTTAGTTAGGTTTAAGTTGTTCTAAGTCCTAGGGGACTGATGACCTAAGATGTTAAGTCCCATAGTGCTCAGAGCCATTTGAACCAACGAGTAGTCTGGGCTGACGCTTCGCATACGTGGTACAGACGACGGCCGAAAACAGACGTCTCTATCACATACGAATTTCATTCCGTCAAGACCGCTATAAAATGACAACTACACCGTGCAATAGCGAAAATGAGGACTGCATGAAATTAATTCTTACCAATTTCCTCGCATATCCGTGCGCTTATATTTAGCCTATACAGTGCAGTTAGAGACAGTCTGCAAAGCTTGTAACGGCGTTGCAGAGTAGACTGTGCTGCGAAATAATTGTTAAGGAAAAAAATCGACACTTTGCGCCATTTTCGAATTAATTAGCATAGAAATTAACCAATCAGGCAGTTACGCACGCAGATTCAAGCGGCTCTTAGATAGCCCACATTAGTGTCAGTCGTTGTCAAAGCGTATATAGTAGCGCACGAGACTGCTCATCCCTTGGCTCGGGTTCAGTCCTTACTGTCGTCCCATGTCCAGTTTTTGTATCGCTCTTTTGCTTCCGGTTTTAGGAAAGCGAAAGAAGGTGAACTTTGGTGAACTGGCTCGCTTGAACTTGCTCACGCAACTGCGTGATTCTCTACCCACAATGCTAATTAACTCGGAAACATCGCAACGTACCGAATTTTTTTCTTAGCAATTATTTCTCAACTCAACCTACCCTGCAAGACCCTTACAACTTTTCAGGATGTTTCTGACAATCCTGTACAGTTATGGTTTCCGATACCTGTTTCGTTTGATTCTACTGGTGAAGTCACATCAGTATCCTGCTCAGGTTTCATTATGTCACATAACTGGGCACAAAATATAGCTAACCACTCTATTGCAACCTGTAATTTAACATTACGTCTGCTCAACGGGTCTTGCGTGAAAACAATGAAACAAACAAGGAGCTGTGTCTCCATAGCATGTGTTCTACCTGTGGGGACTGATGTGATGAGTTACGGAATGTAATTTTTTTATCTTTCAGGTTTTCTGAGCTTAAATGATGATTTCTAGTTTATGGATTTACAGACGACTTCATGTTGCCATGTTTCTTCCGCGACGAAGTTATGTACTGTCGTAAACAGGGGACTTGCATCGCAGTTATTCTGCTCGCAGGCAGTCTTGTAACCACTAGTCTGACGCTCATATGTGAGTAACTATGATACGAATGCAAGGAGCTGGCCTTCAGGTACCGTAGCGGGCTTTGAAAGCGGTGCCAGCTGATTCGAGTTTCAATAGGGGCTTACAATCTGCTGGAACTGAGTTTGTTCTGAGTATAGAAGTTAACGATATAAATGAGTATACATGTTTACGCGATACATATTAATGAAAAGACAACTTTTGAAACATATGAAAAGTCTTAATGTAACATACATTGGCCTGACAGAACTTGTGTCAGAATCTAGTTAAACTGATGATTTAGAAAGACCAGTGGAATTACATAAATAGAAAAAAATCGAGACTTTTTGCATATGATTTCTGTCCGTTAGGCGCTATATTTAACGAAGGTGTGTGTGAGTCACTCTGCCACAGTGAATTTCATCATTTCATGGCCTAAAATGTAAAGCAGGAGCCATTAACCACAACTAAGTATGCGCCAGAGATTCAACGAAGACAATTTCCAGTCAATTTGATTGAAATAAATGTTTTATTCTGGACTACTGAGCAGTTAAGATTCTGCGTAATTCACCTGCAGCAAGGAAGCATCGCATTTTCATTATAGTTTATTTGAATATTGGCAAATCAGTATTATAACAAGAAACTGAGGTGGCGGTAGACAACTTACAGCAAAGGGTTCAGTTAATAGGCGCTGAATACGACGACTAAAATAGAAGAATATGTCCGATGAAATGTCGCGAGTATGTCCGGGACCTACCCTGCAGATCCTTCCGTTTTGTTGTTGTTGTTGTTGTTGGTGGTAGTGGTGGTGGTTATGTTGTTCCATGCGAAGACGTCTGATGGAGCTCCCCTTGATGGCGATCTCGTACAAGTCTTATCTGCATAGTTATTGCATTCTGAATCCATTTGAACGTGCGTACTGAATTCAAGCCTCGGGCTATCTTTAAAATTTTTTCCTACTATACCTTCTCCCCACTCTCCCCCCTCCCTCCAACCAGTCATATTCCTTGCTGTCCAACGATGCAAATATCAACCTATCCCTCCTTCTCATCAACTTGTGCTATGAAGTTCGTTTCGTCACAATTCGATTGAACATCGCTTCATTAATTAACAAATGAAAATTATGTTTTTTTTTCATAGTACAATTTTGCAAAGGATTTATAAATGTTGAACATATTGTGACGTTTCATTCTCACGAAGAAGGTACACAGTTTTGCAGAGAAATCCGAATCTGGGGAAACACATTTTCACTTCACCGCTCACGCTTCTGGAAGACAAACTTGTGTGGATGCTGTTGTGGTCAAGGTTCAGTGAATTCGTATTGAAGATCATGTCATCTTTGTATACTCTCATACATTACAATTCACCTTACAGAAAATTAAAAACTGGTAGCGCTTCATTTCGTTTGTGGCACACACTGTCCACTTGAAAAAAAAAATGATCTGGTGCTTTTAAATTCCGAATTACACTTTGTACAATAAAGCTCACACAACGGCAATAGTCCTTACAGCGATCGCGCGGCGAGGTGAATAAAACGCGGCCGACACGTGAAAAAGAGATTAACTCCAGTTCACTGGCACAACAGAGGTACGTGAAATACATTACTGCGTAAAAAAAAAGAGCAGGGAGAAAGATACATAACTAGCTGGTGCGGTGGCTTCAACCGTATCGGTGTGACAGCGGTATTTCGTGCGCGGCTTTGACTCGCAACGGGCAGTTCTGCCGTGGCCTCTCGCGCCGAGGGAGGTGCGGTGAGGTGATGCGAGGTGAACGAGTGCGGGTCGGCTCGGCTCGGCTCGCCTGGTGTTGATTTCGTAAATAGGACGTCACCTTTGTGCTGCCTGACAAGCGGCGAATGGTATCAGCGGCCACGGATAGCTCACCGCTCTTTGTTCTGCTCGCCGACTGATGGCTGCAGCCGACTGGCACAGCGCGAAATTCCACGTGGAACTGCAGCCCCCGCGATCCGATGGGCGGGCGAGGGAGAGAGAAAAAACCACGATGTAGTTTGCAGAGAGAGAGAGAGAGAGAGAGAGAGAGAGAGAGAGAGAGAGAGATGGCAGAGCCGGAATAAATGGAGAACCGGCCGAACCTGAAACGTGCTACACTGCAATGTAGAAAAAAGCGCAAGCAGAGTGCGAAGTACGCTGCGTTTCGGTGTCGTTCGCCCCACACAAAGCGGATAGATGAAACAGGCTAATAGACAGGAGTAATTACCGTCTCACGTGTACGAGTGCTCTCGTTTCTGTGAGCCTCCGTAACTTCCCGCTGGCGGTCTCTTTGCGGAATTCCGCCTCCCAAAATGGCCCGTCCGGTGGCACGCTTGCACTCCACGAAAACGTTACGGGTTACTTTCCATTTGGGGAGGCTGACGACATGTTTCAAAGAGCTTAAAGCACGAAGAGATTGCACAATTCACATGTTTAAAATATGTTGGAAATGAGCAAATTATTATTTATATCAATAACAGCAAACGTGTGGTCGCATGTAGGGTTAGCCATAAGTCCCTCCAGTTTTAAGAGGACAACTGCCAGATATACGGAAAACAGATACGTACCAGTGGAAATAACATCTCTCCAAATTTTCAGTTTCGGAATCGTATATGATTGGTAGTTCAGCTGCGCCACCATTCTTTACCCACAAGTCTTTCTCTCAATCGTATTTTCACAGTTGCATTATTCTTTTGAAGACTTCTGGAAAACTGTTTCAGTCTGTAGCATATCACGGGCACAAAAAAATCGACTTCATTAATTTATGGGCACTATACCCTACGGAAAAGTGCGCCTGTCTGTTGTAATGTTCTGTGTAGCTAACAAGGGAACGTCCCCATCGCACCCCCCTCAGATTTTGTTATAAGTTGGCACAGTGTATAGGCCTTGAAAAACTGAACACAGATCAATCGAGAAAACAGGAAGAAGTTGTGTGGAACTATGAAAAAAATAAGCAAAATATACGAACTGAGTAGTCCATGCGCAAGATAGGCAACATCAAGGATGATGTGAGCTCAGGATCGCCGTGGTCCCGTGATTAGCGTGAGCAGCTGCGGAACGAAAAGTCCTTGGTTCAAGTCTTCCATCGAGTAGAAAGTTTACTTTTTTTTTTAAAGTTATGATCTGTCCGTTCGTTCATTGACGTCTCTGTACACAGTAATAAGTTTATGTCTGTGTTTCGCGAGCGCACCGCAAAATCGTGCGATTAGTAGACGAAAGGACGTGTCTCTCCAATGGGAACCGAAAACATTTGATCGCAAGGTCATAGGTCAACCGATTCTTCCACAGGAAAACACGTCTGATATATTCTATACGACACTGGGGACGACATGTGCGTCACATGACAGGAATATGTTGTCGACCCACCTAACTTGTACACTTGGCGAATGGGTAAAAAGATTCTTCTGCCTTGTCCGATACTACGGTGCAGTTACCTCGCATCGGACGGACGGACGGACAGATATTAATTGTCTGAAAATAAAAAATTAAACTTTTCACTCGAGAGAAGACTTGAGACAATGACCTCTCATTCCGTAGCTGCTCACGCTAACCACGGGACCGCGGCGATCCTGAGCTCACATTATCCTTGATGTTGCCTATCTTCCGCATGGACTACTCGGTTGGTATATTTTTCTTATTTTGTTCATAGTTCCACACAACTTCTTCCTGTTTTCTCGATTGATCTGTGTTCAGGTTTTCAAGGCGTATCCACTGTGCCAACTTATAACTAAATCTGAGGGGGGTGCGATGGGGAGGTTCCCTTGTCAGTACGTAACATTCAAGATTCTATATCGTGTTGTCGACTGTCCAGTTCTCGCTGTCACCAAATTAACTTTTTACTTTTATTTTAATTGTATTTATCGAACTGAAATGTCGATTAACAAATCCTCGATCAGAACCTTTTTTATTTCTATTCGCATGCACACAAGACTATCCGTAATAACAGGAATTTCGTTTACGAAAATAAAAAAAAATGGTTCAAATGACTCTGAGCACTATGGGACTCAACTGCTGTGGTCATCAGTCCCCTAGAACTTAGAACTACTTAAACCTAACTAACCTAAGGACATCACACACACCCATGCCCGAGGCAGGATTCGAACCTGCGACCGTAGCAGCAGCGCGGCTCCGGACTGGAGCGCCTAGAACCGCACGGCCACCGCGGCCGGCCTTACGAAAATCAGCTACCTGTACTGTGAAATTGTTTTACCATGCATTCGTTCTTTAGCATTCCTAAACAACATTGCAGAGGCATGCCTTCTGGATATTCCCGGTATAAAACATAGTCTCTAGATCCACAGTGATCTCTCTAAAATATTTTATCTCGGAAGGAAATAACTATATAAAGCTTAGAGGCTGCTAATTTCAACAATTAATATCTAAGCAGGAGACTCTGAAATCGCTTCAGAGCGTCCAAAATAATTCAAATTAACTCTTCTTTCTCCCTGGTATTTTTCTAGAACATTGTAATAAAGAGCTCATACATTGCATCATGCTACACTTCAGTTTACTCCACATTAAACGTATCGAGTCATATACTAAATAATATGCTAGGATTTCTGCTATAATGTATCAAATCCATGGCTTGTGATAGTCAACAGGTGACAGTATTTACCGCATGAATTCTGCTAAAAGTGGCGTCCGTCTGTGCGTATTATCCATGGTCTAAAGAGCACTGGCCACTCTCTCTATATGTATATAGGCTATACATAACTGCAGTAACACGCCTGCTCCCAGCAGTGTGCACTAGGACTAAACGACAGCGCGTATTATGAATAGGAACTTGGAGGGTCTGACATTGTCGGTGTCGTGTATATCTTGTACGTTTCATGCAGTTGTCTTCTGAAACTCCAGAGGTACATATGAATAACCCTGTATTCTTGGAAGTGACCACTAAATACTAGGAATCAAAAAAGAACTTATAGTGACAAAGCACCCATTCCGAAAGAATTTTTCACGCTAATCTACCCAAAGCAAGTCTCTTCATCTCTCTACAGCTAATGTAACTTGCATCCAATGGCCATTACTATTGTAGACAACTTTTAGTCCCAGTCCATAATTTTTAGCCTCCTTATGAAGTGTCCTGATAATCTATCCATGCTTTACATCAAATTGTACCACAGGCTTAAGTTTTTTTTTCACCCGTATTCGGTACAGTGCCTTTTCATTGCTTATCCCGTCTGCCAGCCCCTCTACACCATTCTTGTGCACCACAGATTCCGTCTAAAGAAAGTAAATCGGATGGGACGCACAGACTGAACTTAACAGCGGCAAGCTTAATGCAGAACATTCTCTCATTAATATTTTTACTTGTTTGCTTCCATTCACAGTCTGCACAACTCCGAACTATCCAGGAGTTGGCCCACCATCTTAAAAACCATCCAATGTGTCCTCCGCTCTTTGGTTTATTTTTCCAAGCTTACTCCTTTAGCGTTTCCAGGATCGTTCATCGACATACAGTAGCCACATTAAAACTAGTACACACAGATAACAAGCAAACCTTGCGAACGTGACGTGTGCCAAATTAAGAAAAAACATTTTCTCATGTACTTTGTTCCTCTTTCGATTTGTGGATGTAGACAGACAGATCCTTGCGTGACCCTTCAGTAGAGCAGCGCTACCTTTGCGTGATGGTCAGGTCGAAATATTTTATGGACGATAAACAGAGAAAGACTGCTGTGAAAGAACGCAAAGTGGTACACAAACTACGAAGCGGGAAAAAGTGTAGACAAACAGTTTCCTTTGTGCCGCTATGACGCGATAGTTAAAGGAGTTTGTCATCTTCCCAGAATTATTACAACGAATTGTGTAGCTCTTTCACCCTTGTTTACATTATCTTTTCAGTTACAATGCACTCACATTATTTGCCATTATTTAACGCTAATCGTCTATATATTAACTACGCAGTGACTTTTCGGTATTCGTTTCTCAAAACGTAACCACACGTGCAATATTTACTGTTCCTGCTTATGTTAATATATGAACCACTAACCTGCTACTTCTTCTGCTAACTCCTTTCCAATTTCATATTTCTTCTATCTTCCGCCCGCATCTCGTGGTCGTGCGGTAGCGTTCTCGCTTCCCACGCCCGGGTTCCCGGGTTCGATTCCCGGCGGGGTCAGGGATTTTCTCTGCCTCGTGATGGCTGGGTGTTGTGTGATGTCCTTAGGTTAGTTAGGTTTAAGTAGTTCTAAGTTCTAGGGGACTGATGACCATAGATGTTAAGTCCCATAGTGCTCAGAGCCATTTGAACCATCTTCTATCTTCCTGTTTACGCTTCACGCTTCCAGGTAATTTTTAACGTGCATTTGAAGCATCATGTTTCAAACGCTGCTAAATTATGAAACTCTGATTTCTCACCATCGACGTTCACTTCTGTCTCAATGGCTGTGTAGGTTTTCAGAAAACGTTTCGTTAAGTTTGAAATTTCCATTTACATAGATGTAAAACCTTTCGTTACGTTTGAAATTTCCATTTTCATGGAAGTACTGCGTAAAAATTCATATGCGTGATTACAGAATAGAAGATACATAAATAAAGCTTCACAACACCGAGTTACAAATAAAACAAAGTATTACTTCGGATTAGGCTTATATGTGGCACTAAGTAAAGATTTTCAAAATTAGGAAAGAGCAACAAGGCCGTGCGTTTTTTGTAGCTAAGCGATGAGGAAAGGAAAAAGTGCTGGGTAAAGATAATACAGCATTTTTCAATAATTTACAAGCGTTCGTAATTGCTGAAGAATTCTACTGGTGAAGCAGGTTGCAGTTTCATTAAAAGAGGAAATGGGTAAATCTTCGCGTCCCGTACTCACAGATTTGCAAGGACACGGTGTGTAATAGCGCGTTTCGCGATTCAGATAGATCGACTTCTTTTTTTTACGGCCGATGATCCGCAAAATACCAGAAGTGTATCCGTTTAGGACCGGATAATTACGAAATCAATTATTTGGTATGTTATTACATTATTCAGCGCAGTAATTAAAAGCTTCATTAGCCGAGAGTATTAAAAGATTAGTATAGCCGGACTATGCAAATTTGACTACTGAATTGCCCCTACCACGTGAAAGGGCGCTCTCCAGTACAAACAGTTCATTCAGCACTGGCTCAAACGACAGCACCAGGAAGTGCTACTTCGCTTTTCAAAAATGGTTCAAGTGGTTCTGAGCACTATGGGACTTAACATCTATGGTCATCAGTCCCCTAGAACTTAGAACTACTTAAACCTAACTAACCTAAGGACATCACACAACACCCAGCCATCACGATGCAGAGAAAATCCCTGACCCCGCCGGGAATCGAACCCGGGAACCCGGGCGTGGGAAGCGAGAACGCTACCGCACGACCACGAGATGCGGGCCCTTCGCTTTTAATCTGGTCTAAAATACTCTTATTGTCGAATTGTAACGGTTCAATTACACTGCTTTATTTTAGTTCCCCCCTGAGGTATTACATGTATATTCATAAACGAAGACAATGAATCTTAAACGATTGTGAGAGATCCGAAAAGGGCGACTAGTGCGAAAAGATGCTTTTGTGAAAATGTATTGCATGTCTACTGCAAATAACGTTCGAGCCGCCAATCAGCTTTGGATTCCAAGGACTGGAGTACTCGGCAGAGTGGTGCGAGGTGCCAGCCAACGATCAAAGAAGAAAAGAGACGCCTTCCTAAACTATCGTCCTTTTTCTCAAGAATAAAGACAAATATGACATTGTAAAATTATCACTCATATTTTTAAAAGCTGTTAAAATATTTATTGCTACAAGCTGAAGTGCCTGTAATTATATTGAGAGAATACAATAAGTCTTCAGATCAGTGATCGATAGTGACGTGGTCCTAGATTCATATCGCAAAACTTTTGCTTGGTTTGCGTCTTTTAAATCGAGTGCTCAGCTATAGTGGTTTATTCCTTGTATTGACGTCTTGTGTTAGGTTGTTTTCTTCGCGGCGACGGCAGAGGTAGAACACTTTACTGCAGTGAGGTGCTAAATTTGAGGCCCCAGTTATGAGCTTCATACTGATGACTTAATTTTCTCATGGGATTTTTATGCAGATGCCTTACTGCGGTGGGGCAAATTATGAAATGCACATACGTGTAGGCTGTACTGTAGTGTTCGCGATTAGAAGCTATCAAGTATCTTTTAATTAAAATCCTTTCCTTTTTAAGAAAGGAAAACGCCACAAAATATAAAGCGTTATCGATCAGTTTGTCGTACGGAAGGCACCTATTCTATATTCTTATTTCCGGGCCTTTCGCTGAATACATTTGCTGCGGTTTACTGCTAAGTTAACTGTAATTCGTTTGTGTGTCTGTCATGAGTTCTACTCTACGATCCCACATGCCATTGTCTATTAGTACAATGTGAAGTAAGTAATCACGAAAGGGCACCTACAACGTTAGTTAATGAAGGAAAACGTTTTTCAAGCCACGCAACGACTCACTGTGTTACAAAGAAGTGTGCTTACAAACTTACTGTATGCAGCAGCCTAGATAATCTGTTTTACATGTTCGAATGTTTATCACCCACTGCAGTGTTTCCTCGCTGCTGCTTCTTCGGTTGTCAAATTTATTTTTCCCCGATGTCTTACCAGGTATCCTGTTAGCATGCTCATCCTTCTCGTAAGGGATTGCAGTGGACTTTCTTCTCCATTCTGGAACCTCTACGTTCCTCACTAACTCTGTCTACTGAATTTTTAACACCGTTTTGTAGTAATACATTATGTGTTTTGCCATAACATAGTTATCTGTTTTCCCCAAGTTCCATTTGCAATTACATTCAGTGCTCTCTCCTAAATGGTTCATGTATTCGCGGTTTTAGATTTATGGACAATAAGATGCAGTGGTTATCAGACACCTATTAGACAAGAGTCAAAAGAAGCTCTTCATAGTATAGTTGAGGCTTTTAATCACAGCCGGCCGCGGTGGTCTAGCGGTTCTAGGCGCTCAGTCCGGAACCGCGCGACTGCTACGGTCGCAGGTTCGAATCCTGCCTCGGGCATGGATGTGTGTGATGTCCTTAGGTTAATTCGGTTTAAGTAGTTCTAAGTTCTAGGGGACTGATGACCACAGATTTTAAGTCCCATAGTGCTCAGAGCCATTTGAACCATTTTTTTAATCATAAATACATAGAAAAAGATAATTTGGCAATCATAGACCGAAAATGACAAATTTACGTGAGAATGAAAAAATAATAATAACTGCTCATTTTTGTTACTCCTGTCCAGGGGAAACTCCTATCCAGGGGAACAAAATATTCAGAACAACTACTGGAAATTACCGAGTTTTTATGTTTACCTAAAATACATCACATTTAACTTCACGTACATCTTGTTCATAAACTGCATGACTAAAAATCTCGTGCGAGGACTGTTTACATCCACCGATCGTTAGTTCTTAGTAATGCTGTGCTTGAACACTACTCGAACGGCTTGAGAAACTGACTTTACAGTTCGAGACATTTCGGGTTCTCTTCGATCTTTCGATCGCTCTGCGGTCTACCAACTTTTGTTGGTACTAATTCCCCGACCGGTCTTGGCGCTATAATCTATTGTTGTGATAGCAGTTAGAGTTACTTTAATATGACTTATACCGCCCATTAGGCATTTAATTCTTGATTGTTTTTTCCTTGTTTCATCTTGATGTCACCTTCTTGTTTTCAAATGGTTAAAAACCTAATAACCTTTTTACTCGTTATTCTAAAATGGGTACACGGATGGAAATGTTCATATGGTAGAAACTTAGTAACTCGTCACAGCCTCTAAGAAAGAAAAACATCGTAGTAGGTTCAGCATTACATAATATTTATGAAGGATGTAAATTTCATCTTTCTTAGGAGTCGTAATGTCTCTAAATGTAAAATACACCGACGGATTAAATTGCAGCGCTGAAAATTAATTAATGCTAGTTGGCATATTAATATCTACTACATTCACTGTAATGTCCCTGTAAAATGCAACATGATTGAAATATTCCGGCTGCGAGTACCAGCGATGATGCGCAACCGGTAATTGATATGACAACGCTCTTTGCTGTGACGACAACGCTCTTTACTGAAAAAGAGAAGCAGGTATGTTTTCTTGTAATTGTTGGAAATAAGTAATGGCGATTGGACATTGTTTTTGTGTTGTTGGAGATAAGTTTGCATAGAGAGGTAATGTGAAGTGCAGAGGTCAACATGCAATCGCGATTATCAAGAATAAAAACTGAATTTGTGAAAAAGGTAAATATCGTTTACCAACTTTTATTCTATGTTGGATCCCTGGACATTAAAAAAAAACTGTTAGTGTGTTCTGCAATGCAGTGCACAGTGATTTCTTCACGAATTAACGATACTGGGCGAATTTGCTACTATCACGGTCCGAACGGCGCCCAATATTTCGCCGTCAGCTGATGTGTTCAAGACGTTTCCTAAGCGACCAGTTTGTTAGAAGATACCACACTGCCACTGTTTGTTCAACCTTCTCATTCTCAAAGTGTTTTCCAGAAAATCTTACGGTGATTGTGAGTACTTTTGTGACTAAGAGAGAGATGGAGTCTTCATCACGAGTTGTAGCAGTTTTCTCCAACCTTGCCTCGCGTTCTCTGAGAAGTGGAGAAGCGGAAACCTCCGACCACAGACTCGTCCTGTACCTAACCCGTTCGCTCCTTACAGCAGCCACAACGAAAACATGTTCATCTATAGTGAATTTGTTTCACAATATTTTTATCTTAGACAGGTAAACATTTTGTAATGCATGCATCTATACAAAAAATTTAAAGACAATTTTTTTTTGTAATGAAGTACCTGTATTACATTCTTCAAAGACAAAAAGTCAAAGAGCAAGCAAGTTAGTTAATTAATCTTCCTTTTATGAGTAGCAGTTTCATTTCAAGGATGCAAACGTGTATACATTGTGTTGTACAGGTCCCGGACGTCAGTTTGTGGGATTGAGTTCCATGGCTGTTGCACTTGATCGGTAAATACAGGTTCGGTTAATGCTGTTTGTGGATAACGCTGGAGTTGTCATCCGATAACGTCCCACGTGAGCATGATTGGAGGCAGATCTGGTGACTGAACAGGACAAGGCAACATGTCGACACTCTGTGGAACATGTTGGGTTGCAACAATGGTTTGTGGGCGAGCTTAACAGTTGGTTGCGTCGCTGTGATGCCAACTGCTGTTCAAATTGCTGCTGCACGTGCAGTGCAGTGCAATGCGACAGAGTCATACGCTGAACACGATGCTCTTTCCTGTCGGTAGTGCCACGTGACTGTCCGGAGTCCGGTCTGCTTATTACCGTAAGTTCTCGTGACTACCGATGCCAATACTCACATACAATGGTTACATTCCTGCCACGTCTTTCTGTGGCATCATAGAAGGAACATCCAGCATCTTGTAGCCCTCTTACACGACCAAGTTCAAACTAAATGTGGTGCTGATGAAGGTGTCTTTGTCGTCTTAAAGGCAGTCGTGACTGACATCAACTCACCATAATTACCAAATTTTAAGCAGAGCTACAGCTTGTGGTCATGGCTAGTTTGTAATTTCTCTTATATCGCTTGCACCCGCACCGCAAGAGTTAAATGTCACGTGATACTTCGAGCAATCTTGATACTGAAACTTCCTGGCAGATTAAAACTGTGTGCCGGAGCGAGACTCGAACTCAGGCAGGACCTTTGCCTTTCGCGGGCGAGTTCGCTACCAACTGAGCTACCCAAGCACGACTCACGACACGTCCTGACAGCTTCAACTCTGCCAGTACCTCGTCTCCTACCTTCCAAACTTCACAGAAGTTCTGCAAGGTTCGTAGAACAGCTTCTGTGAAGTTCGGTAGGTAGGAGACGAGATACTGGCAAAATTGAAGCTGTAGGAGGGGTCGTGAGTCGCGCTTGGATAGCTCAGTTGGTAGCGAACTCGCCCGCGAAAGGCAAAGGTCATGCCTCAGTTCGATTCTCGCTCCGGCACACAGTTTTAATCTGCCAGGAACTTTCATATCAGTGCACACTCCGCTGCAGAGGGAAAATCTCATTCTGGAAGCTTGATAACGTATCGAGCGCTGCGGCGTGTAGGGAAATCTTGAGCCCATTCGAACGTGAATAACGTTTCGTTCAGCCCTAGTTTTTTGTGATGAAAACACGTTCTAATCACATAGCGAGCTTTAGAGGAAATTTCGAACGGCGGCTTCCGTAGTCTCAGGGAAAAGTCGTTTCATTGAATCTCTTAAATCAGGTACATTTTGATACACAAAATTTATCGATAATCTATTTACACTTTTGCGGATAGTGACTTGGCATAAAACTGCGAAAAGAATATTGTCGTAAAGTCATTAACCACAGAGAGACAGCTACTAAATTGCACTTTTCAAAAGAAACAATTTAGACTTTTGGTTCCAGAATAGTAGGTCTAGATGTCACACATCTTTCACATCTTTATAAGGTAAATCTTCGTTACTGAAAATCATTGCAGACCTAAAAAATTGTCGCAAATTAGTAACGTAACGACACTAAAATATTACGAAGAATTGAAATTAAATGAACTTGCATATATGTCCCAATACTAGATTTCACTGTACCTCACTCAAATCTTCAGTAGGGCAATGTATGTTGAATCGGAATATCTTCTAGCTCGGCGAAAAATTGATTCTCAAGATATGCATAAGACGCCGAATGACGAGCGCAAAATTCTAGACAAGATCAGAAAACCTAACTTGAAATGCATTTTTTCCTTCAGTTATAATATACACTGAAACACACACCGTGATACTCGCATACATATGCAGATGAACGATGATGAGCTAGCATACAACGGCCATACGTTTAATGGCGTTTTGGGCCACCTTTAGTAAACAAGTACACAATACAACAGCTGTCCGGCGTGGAATGGATCGACAAATTCTTAACGGGTCCCCGGAGGAATGTGGCGCCAGGTGTCAGAACACAGGCCATGCAGTTCACGTTAATCGCATATCGTTGGTTCTGATCAGGTGAACTTAGTTGTAAGATATCGACGTGAGTCCACTATCAAACTGATATAGCACGATTCTGGCCTTGTGACTCGGGCAGTTATCCTGCTGGAAGAAGCCACAGCCGTCAAGCAAGACATAAAGCATGGTGGGATGCAGTGGTCCACAATAATTCACGTAGCCCACAGCTGTTGTAGTTCCTTCGGTGACTACTACAGGACCTATGGAAGCCGAGGTGAATGTCCCACATATCACAAGGAAACCTCCCTGGTCTGCAACCATGGTGTGGACCATGCTAATGGCAGTCATTCGTTCCGGACGCGACCATCGACGTAGCGTAACAAGAAACACGATTCATCCGACCAGGCAATATGTTTAGGTTAATTCAGGGTCGAATCTCAATGATACCCTGCCCGCTGCAATCGAAACTGACGATTTTATTGGGTCCACATGGAAACGTTACGGCTAATAATGTAAGCAAGGCTAAAGAAAAATCAAGACACTTTGATAGGATTTGTCGACCTGGAAAATGCGTTCGACAATATAAAATGGTACAAGCTGTTCGAGATTCTGAAAAAAGTAGGGGTAAGCTATAGGGAGAGACGGGTCACATACAATATGTACAACAACCAAGAGGGAATAATAAGAGTGGACGATCAAGAACGAAGTGCTCGTATTAAGAAGGGTGTAAGACAAGGCTGTAGCCTTTCTCCCCTATTCTTCAATCTGTACATCGAGGAAGCAATGATGGAAATAAAAGAAAGGTTCAGGAGTGGAATTAAAATACAAGGTGAAAGGATATCAATGATACGATTCGCTGATGACATTGCTATCCTGAGTGAAAGTGAAGAAGAATTAAATGATCTGCTGAACGGAATGAACAGTCTAATGAGTACACAGTATGGCTTGAGAGTAAATCGGAGAAAGACAAAGGTAATGAGAAGTAGTAGAAATGAGAACAGCGAGAAACTTAACATCAGGATTGATGGTCACGAAGTCAATGAAGTTAAGGAATTCTGCTACCTAGGCAGTAAAATAACCAATGACGGAAGGGGCAAGGAGGACATCAAAAGCAGACTCGCTATGGCAAAAAAGGCATTTCTGGACAAGAGAAGTCTACTAATATCAAATACCGGCCTTAATTTGAGGAAGAAATTTCTGAGGATGTACGTCTGGAGTACAGCATTGTATGGTAGTGAAACATGGACTGTGGGAAAACCGGAACAGAAGAGAATCGAAGCATTTGAGATGTGGTGCTATAGACGAATGTTGAAAATTAGGTGGACTGATAAGGTAAGGAATGAGGAGGTTCTATGCAGAATCGGAGAGGAAAGGAATATGTGGAAAACACTGATAAGGAGAAGGTACAGGATGATAGGACATCTGCTAAGACATGAGGGAATGACTTCCATGGTACTAGAGGGAGCTGTAGAGGGCAAAAACTGTAGAGGAAGACAGAGATTGGAATACGTCAAGCAAATAATTGAGGACGTAGGTTGCAAGTGCTACTCTGAGATGAAGACGTTAGCACAGGAAAGGAATTCGTGGCGGGCCGCATCAAACCAGTCAGTAGACTGATGACCAAAAAACAAAAAAATGGAAACTGTTGGGGCTTTCTGTCGCTGAGCCCTATGTTCACCATTGAGCGCTGAACAGCGTCCTCCTAAACATGTACCAGCTGTTTACTCAGCCGTCTTATCCGACCCAGATCGCCTGATAACTTGCTTCTCAGAGCGGGCAAGCCTCCGAGCCCCACGTTCTGTGGTGTCATTACCCCAGTTTCGTTTCCTCACAATTGGTGCAACATGAATGACGTGTGTCGAATGGCAAGCGTGCTGTCTGTAGCTGATAGCCGCGCGGAGTGTCCTCGCCGTTTGAGGCGCCATGTCACGGACTGCGCGGCCCCTCCCGCTGGAGATTCGAGTCCTCCCTCGGGCGTGTGTGTGTGTGTGTGTGTGTGTGTGTGCGTGTGTGTGTGCGTGTGTGTTGTCCTTAGCATAAGTTGGTGTGTCACCTCAGCAATTTTATCCCTTAGAAATGTACTGTCTGAAAATACGGGAGGTCAGTTCAGGCGGCCTAACGTAGGACCACTGCAGCCCATTGCTGTAATTTATTGCGACATCACCTTCGTCCTGCGCTGGGAAGGAAGAGACGACACCCTGTGGCCCTGCATCACATTATCCTTCATGTCAATGAGCGATGCCACTCGGCAGACCCTGCGTAGCCGCTGGTGCGTGCTTGGGAGTGAGATATACCGTATCATTCGACATATTCACCCGATTGCATCAGTGCGAATACGACCTGTTGGCCAAAATTAATTGGCTCGCATTAAAGGAAAGACATCCATGCTATAGGGCTCTTGACTCCTTGCGAGTTATCGAGAAGGATGGACGCGCTGACGGTACACGGTGCCTTCCATATGTGTAACACAAGGTGACCGAGAGACGCGGTGACTATGCTGAGGACATTTAATGCGGCGAAGCCAACGGGCTTGCTGCAGTGGTAACACCAGTTACCGTCAGCTCACCGAAGTTAGACGTTGTCGGGCAGGGTTAGACTGTGTCTGGGTCTGAGTCTGAGTCTGCCGAGCAGTGGGCTGGTCACCGTCTGGGTCTTCCGAGTGCTGTTGGTAAGCGGGGTCCACTCAGCCCTTGTGAGGCCAATTGAGAAATTACTTGACTGAGAAGTAGCGGCTGCGGTAACGAAAACTAACAACGGCCTGGAGAGCGGTGTGCTGACCACATGCCCCGACCATATCCACAACCAGTGACGCCTATCAGCAGAGAATGACACGGCTGTCGGTCGGTACCGTTGTGCCTTTCGAGGCCTGTTACGACGTATTTAATACCGTGAAGTCTGTTGATAACGTCTAGTACAAATTATAACAGTGTTGCAACCACTTTTTAGCCAACCCATGTGTACGATGTTTGAGGAGTAGCAGCAAATATTATAGGAGATGGTAGTACAAACTAATTGGAATAAAATATTCGATATAACATGTGCAGAAATTATGTAGTTTACGGTTATACGACTGGTTATATAGATAAGTTTTTCTTCTCGTGCTGGATCTCAATTTGAGAAGAGATCGATTATCGATCGTGATATTTGTTTCAAGTTCAAATTTCGAGGCTGTGCTTGAATTTACATAACTGAATTTCTAAACTTTGGTTATAATTTTCTTGCCATTTTTGTTGTTCCGTTTAAGCATGCCGCAATTTTTTCCGATACTAAGTATACCCACGTGTTATATGTGTGTGTGTTTACCGCTGTTTATACAGAATACGGTGCAGAATTTTCTAGTGCAAGATTGAGATCTGTTGTGTTTTCAATAAGCATCATCTAAAGCATCATCTAAATCTTATAGTTCCCGGAAGATTAATCGGCACAAATGGTCACGTTTCTTGACCACCAAGGGCTCACACCTCACCCTCTTAGAATTTTGCCTGTGCGGATGGTTGAAAGTAAACGCAAGAGACGAAATGATTGAATTATGGACGACCTTGGAAAACTTACACTTGCACTGAAGTGGGGGGGTGGAGTTTATCAAAATCAACTGTGAATTTAATCCATTGCCTTTGCTTAACGTCTCGTGTGAGCAGATGTTATACGGGATTTATTCAAATTAATCTAAGAATCCACCTCTGAAATATTTGCTATTCCTCCTGCAACATCCTGCAGTCATATTTGTTACGTGGTTCTGAGGTTTTAAAAAATCTGAATACTGTGAGCAACTCTCAATGGCCATCTCTTACGACTGTTTCGTCATTGTGTCAGGCAAATCAATAAATCTAACATTGCTTCGTTCTCTTGTGTATTAGAACTTCTCAGAGTCGGTCGCATGCAGTTTAGCGCCGTGCAAGATTCGTTCGAGTGAGAAACTACCGTTATGTTTGAAGGGGTCCGAACAGGCTGCTCCCAGGTGGAGTTGGCAGCACTGGCAGTACAGTAATTAGAGGCCGGGCGGTAAGTACGGCAAGGTGCCGGCGCTAAGCCGACAAGACGACCCCGCGGCGGTGTTTGCCCGCCGCCCTGCGGCGGTAACGAGGTGTTTGCGCGGGCTCGCCGCTGATTGGCGGAGCCGCGGTGTCAACACTATGGCCTGCGGTAACTGCGTGTGCGTCTGCGGCCACGCCTGTGTGCTCAACCAACCACACCTCACCGCGGGCGCCAACCACGCAGGACCTCCGCTGATCTCATTCTAAGTCGTTTTCCTATCGCAAATTGTTCACTGCCATCGTCTTATTTCCTTCTGTATAGAATGCTTGGATGATGACTGCATTGTCATCCTCCTGGACATTTCACTATAATAGGGAATTTATGGCCTGCAAATGTTGGTCTGCATAGGTTTCTCGACATTCACTATATTGAAGAGACCAAATATTGTAATTTCCATTTTACTTCACACTGAAATGCAAAAAGTTCTCACTGTACTGTGTCGCCATCGGTGGCATACTTCATACTGCATGTATGTTGCCTTCCTGATTCCAGACAGGAGATGCGCTTCACCAACGGCGAGTGTTCAGTCATTCTTGGTTAGCATACTACAACATGTTACAGAGTACAACCTCGTGATGCAGAGAAGTTTGTAACTCCTCGCACACCCTAACACAATCACTCGCCTGTATGATGGATCAACTTCAGCGAAAATACATACGAAATTTTTTTGAAAATCAATAACTGATTGTCTGGGCCGGCCGGAGTGGCCGTGCGGTTCTAGGCGCTGCAGTCTGGAGCCGAGCGACCGCTACGGTCGCAGGTTCGAATCCTGCCTCGGGCATTGACGTGTATGCTGTCCTTAGGTTAGTTAGGTTTAATTAGTTCTAAGTTTTAGGCGACTGATGACCTCACAAGTTAAGTCGCATAGTGCTCAGAGCCATTTGAACCATTTGATTGTCTGGAAATGGCCTGTAACCCATCTTACATAGAAATCAATACATACCGTTCTGCTTTTGCAATTATAATTTCTTAGGTGGCCATACTGATACGAAACTGAGCGGGGTATCACATATTACAGATCTTATGCGTATAAGCTCCGCAAATTTGCGATGCGGATGAAGATGAAAATACAGAAAACGAGACTTATTTTTCCAACTTCTATTCACTAACATCTCGTGGCGCCGTATTACTAGGGAACTTGGCACTGAAGAAAAAAGTTTTTGTTGGACTGAAGCTTATAATAAAGATAACGTGTGGTGTTCACTGTAGAGGATTTTTTAAACATTTTTATGAACAGTTGTATTGACGACAGCCTGACAGTATATTTACTCCCTTTTAAATTTGTTCTAAACACGTAATCACAGTTCTAAAACAACAGTACATCGGTAAATAAAACACTAGAGGGACATATATGTTATACTATCTATCAACCAGTCTAGCACAGCGCAAGAATAAGTGATGTATTCAGCCATAAAAATTTTAGGCAATCTAAGGAATTTAACGGAGAATTAAAATCATATAAGCTCGACAAGACAGAATTTCTAGTCTGTGTGTGCATATGTGACTGAGCGCATGCTCGTGTATTTCTTTTACGAGACAGAATCAACACAATTAAATGAATTTTTCTATTCCATGACGAAAGAGCCCAATTCTGATCCACAGAATATGCAAAACAACTAATTAACCACCAGTAGCAGCACAAAACTTGTCTATGCCGCGATCGTCTCTGTAATAAATTCCTCGTTGTACATCGATCGCTCTTTCTCTTTTCTCTGAAAGTTTACATCCATTTCTGTGAGGGTATTTTGCGTAACATATACCACAGTAATGTTTCATTCCCTATTTCAGCTACGTCATATTCGGTGACGTCTATGAAAGGGACAAAATGCTGAACATCGTTGTCCAGCTTTCCGAATTCTCCAGTTTCGTAGGTACCGTTAAGCTATCACGCCTCGGTAAACGAGTTAGTTCAGTAGTGAATAATCCGATTGGAATTTTTATTCGGGATTTTACGTACATCATCATGTGCAGTGCCCAGATGTAAATAGCTGTCGTTAATCACAGGAAGAGCTGCATGGTTCATCTATACATCATATGTCCAGAATCCTTGCAGCTAC
The DNA here is from genome assembly GCF_023898315.1 of Schistocerca nitens. Classification (NCBI taxonomy): domain Eukaryota; kingdom Metazoa; phylum Arthropoda; class Insecta; order Orthoptera; family Acrididae; genus Schistocerca; species Schistocerca nitens. The sequence goes on from NC_064614.1 coordinate 860,481,162, forward strand.
AGAATTCTTGTTAACGATTAGTGTAATTAACAGGTCTTGCTGAAAAGTAATGCCTCCGAATATACATGTGAAAATTCTTAAAGCTTTTTAAACAAAATGAACGTCATTAACGTTCTATATCTTTATTTCTCAATGTAGTCATCCAGGCGACGAACACTTGCCTCCCAACGAGAGACCAGTTTGATGGTTCAGTCATTACAGAATTTTTCACCTTGTTGACGGAGTCACAGCCTCACGTCTGCTTGTACCGCTTCATCATGATCAAAGTGAATTCCTCCATGGTGTTCTTTAAGTTTTGGAAACAAATGAAAATCGGATATGGTTACGGCAGGACTGTATGGAGGATGATCAGTGACACTGAACCCATGGCGTTAGATTGTTCCAGATGTCGAAGCGCTCGTGTGTGGTCCGCCATTGTCATTATGAAGGAGAGGGTGCTCCATGTGTGGATGAACTCTTTGAATTCGAAACTCAGTTACAGCAGGCTGTTTCTCAGGCACTGGCATATTTCCGTTAAACACTGTCATGTTGCACGCTACAACGCGGATCCCTCTAGCGGCAGAGGGTTGAAAATGTGCAGGTGGGAAGAACAAAGACGTAGAATGTTAATAAAGTTGGTTTTATTTAAAAAATTCAAGAATTTTAATATGCAACAATTCTGAGGCATTACTTTTCACAAACAAGCATTGAACTTGGGTAAGGTTTGCAACGAAAGTATCAAAGAGATTTCCATGACGGTGATGGATACTTACCTGGACTTTCTGCTATAAATAATAACAATAATTAATTAAGAGAGGTGCTGTCTAACATGACAGTTTGCTATTAAGAAAACAGATCTGTGGAGCTAATGGGAACGTTTTGGGGTGTGGTTTGGAGTGGTAAACGAATGTAATACTTCTCCAATTAATACGTTAGCTAAGTATGCTGTGATGTTTAGTGAAACCACTGAATAAAGTTGTGGAGCTAATTGCGAGCAGGAGAATCAGAAAATCAAGGGAACGATGTTAGTTTAATTATAGTAACTACCAAATGCATTATTTGTTTGGAATATAATGTGTTTTCACTAGACGGACTCTGATCTCTCGTCGTTTTAACTGTTATGAGATCACTTTCAAGAGACTCACAGGAGGAGGTAGGGACATCGCACAGACGACGAGGCTATTACAGAAGGTCGGCACACTCAGAGACGCTGATTGAAACCAGTAGGATGCCACGTAATGATATCAGACAGGGTTTATCTTGAGGTTCAGTGTTTGAATAGTGGGTTATCCGCGCATAAGCATATTCCAATCAGTGATACAAGAATATACAGAGTGATTCAAATTTCATGAGCCATACGCCAAATAGGGTGAACCAGAACTCAACCGACAAACTTTCAGAGGTAGTAGATGGATCAAAACAAGAAAAAATATTTAGTAAACATGGGCTCTGCAAACCATATTTTAAAGAGTTATGAGCATTTGTTCAGTAGATATGTTTCACAGTGTCGGAAATGAACAAGTGCTCGTATCTAGTATGTCATGCATTTTAGAGTTCATGTTTCCTAGACATTACGTTTTCTTTTTTTGGTCCATACCACCACCATGGTGAAGTTCTGGTTCACCCTATTTGTCCTATGGGACGTGACTTTTGAATCGCCCTGTGTGCTTATTAGCCTCGTCTCTAAGGTCAAGGAATAGAAATAGAATAAAGAGACAATTATGAATATAAGTAATTCCTTGCATTTATATGTTGCTATACTCGACGTCTCACCGCATTGATGTTTGAAAACTTATTCAAGCTAACTACACAATATTTTCGACAAATATTCGGACAGCCGGCCGCGGTGGCCGAGCGGTTCTAGGCGCTTCAGTCCGGAACCGCGCGACTGCTGCGGTCACAGGTTCGAATCCTGCCTCGGGCATGGATGTGTGTGATGACTTTAGGTTAGTTAGATTTAAGTAGTTCTAAGTTCTAGGACACCGATGACCTCAGATGATAAGTCCCATAGTGATCAGAGCCAAATATTCGGACGAGCGTTTTCCTGTAATTACATAGTTGGATCGTATTACTAAGATTATCTCATCAGATTATTTCAACGGGCACGTGCTTTCATCTAATTACACTATCGGTCCGTATTATTCGTATTTTTAAGATTATCTCCCATACGTTATGTGATATCTATGGTATAAAGCGCATAGTGAACGTTACACGGTATGTAACTTCTACACAGGTAAACTATTTTGCACACATTTAACTCACTGCTGTCATGAATAACAAAACTATTTACATCTAGCAGGTCTCGTGTTCTGAAGTTAGCCTACTTCAGAAAAAAGGATTTTTGATTTCAGATTGACTCTAACTGCAAAAGATGAATGGTTATTCACCATACTGCCGAACCCGTACCGGACCTTAGGAGTATTTTCAGAGGCAATAAAAACATTCTTTCATAGTAAACAAAGAAGCTTACAAAAGCATGAATTAGCACCATCAGTCGTAGGCGTATAATCAACGTACCAGGTCTCAAGTTGACCAGAACGCGGCAACAGGCGTAGACAACACACGATGTGAATGGAAAGTTCAAAATTGATTTAGAAGTATATGTAATACGGGAATATACCTCCAGTGGTGCTACGTCATAAAACACATTGTATTAGTGCTAACGTTATAAGAGTTGTTGCTTATTATGCATTGTCACAACAAATGAATTTGTCCAGCAAACTTGACACAATTTCTCTTGTGCGTGCTGACAGTGTGTAAGGTCGATCTACAGTAATTATTGTACAAACAGTCAGATTTCGGAATGTTTATTAATCACCGAGAGCCAATCACCTCGTGCAATTGATATAACAGACTCGTGTACAACAAAAATTCTCAGAAAAACAATAGCTAATGGCGCAAAGGGTGACGTCACTCCAGATATTGGTTCGGCAGTGTTGCGAACAAACATTAACTTTGTAACCTCCCCGCAGAATAATAATAATTAAAATGGACCATACGTAAACTCCCCACAAAAATAATAACTAAATGAATTTTTCTAATATTGTAACCTCTGAACAAAATTGGCTCCCATTTATAATCTGTGTGCAGAAATGCATTCACATTTAATGTTCCCATAAAATTCTTTTCTCATTTTATGTTAAGTTCGAAACAGAAAAATTCCTAAACACCAAAATAATAAAAAATTTAGTAACCTGGTAAATTTTATGAGGACAGCAGCGCTGCCCTTCGGCCCTGTATTCTGAATAAAAAAACAAAAATTCTTACCTCAATAAAAAACTGCAAATATATCTGCTCTTACATAATAATTTTCGACACAGCTTCGTGCAATGCTGGCGTATATATATTTTTTTTCTGTTTCTTGGAAGGAATGATCATGCATTGGAAATATTCTTTAAATTGAAATGAATGCTTTTCTTTAAAAAAAGTTAATTTATATTGTAAAAATTATTATTGGGGCACTTTTTTGGAACAAATTAAATGACAATTAACATACATTATTAGATATGTGCAAGGCTGCTTCTTTACCTTCTACAACAATACTCATCCTCCAGAGTCCCGAACAGTACAGACACCCGACACGCGCCGACTCCCGCCGACTCACGACTACTGTCGACTCGCGCAGACAAGCGCAGACTAGCGACAAGCAACAACTAACTACCTACTACTCTCTGATCAGAGGCTCTGTCATGCCTCGCCCATCGCCGGCAAAGCATACGTCTTACAACTTAATACTACGAAAATTTTTGGCATAATATAACTGTTCCAGAGATCGTCACTGGCCTTCGGGCAAAGCAAAGCAACGTTCCTGATATGTCTGCGAACCGTTTGCAGCCGTCGGTAGTGCGTATCTGTGGCGAATGGGGATAAATGGTTCACAGTCAATAACCATGGTAGAATGCGCAAGCATATGGTGGATGGTGCGGGTGACGCACACGCCAGCCAACGTGCTGCAGTGATATAAGTGATTGTCCTCCTACAACAGAACAGTCAGACCTTTATAGTCTGCAACATTCAGCAATCCCTAAGTCTCTGTAACAGATGAATCAGGTACTGGAAAGGTCTTTCCCGACGATGTAAATAGTGGTGAGGTTGCCGTGTGTATCACCGTATGGAGTTGATAATATTTGTGTTACGGCAACGAAACACATGGTCTGGTGCCACAGACTAGATCTCCGCGCCTGCAAACTACGTATTTCGCTTCGAGAGTTATCTGTGTTCTGGCTTTCTACCAAGAGGCAACATCATCGCCTAAAGGTAATGAACGGGATCCACTTCTAAATATTGAGAAGTTTTGATGACACTAGAAATACAACATCGCAGAGCTTCAGCAGCTGAAGGTTTCTTCCTTCACTTTTTATTTATTTATTTCTTTTTTAGTGAAAGGCTTGTATTGCCCTACAGTATCTGAACTAGGAGCTTATAGTAAAATTCAGCTCGACCTTTCAGCTGCATCACGTGATTAAATGTCCACGAGTTTTCTGAAGCGTGCTCCTGAACCAGTCAACCACTATCAAATGGCGACCACTCGATAATGGCCGAAGAGATCTCCGCCTGAAGCTCGTGGACATTTAACCACTTGATGCGGCTGCATCGTGGGGTAAAATTCTATTTCTCGCATTATTTTGGTCTGCTCCTAATTGGTGACTGGTGGCCTTCTTTAACGAATTACGGCGTTTTCTTACAGTAACGAATGCATGTCCACTTCCAACCACTGACGGTAACCCACACGAACGAAAGAAACGACAGGCCTAAGGTTCAGCGTTGCCGGCTGGACAAACTTCTTGTGCCACTAATCTATTTAGGCTGCACTTGTAACTTATGTAGTTACGGATCTACTTTTGGAGACCACATTATGATCGTCTTCCCGCAGGAGAGGATGCTACAGTAAGTTTTTTCTTTTTCTTTTTTTTGTGTCATCAATCTTCTGACCGGTTCGATCCGGCCACCATGAATTCCTCTCCCGTGCCAACCTCTTCATTTCAGAGTAGCACTTGCAACCTATGTCCTCAATTATTTGCCGCATGTATACCAATCTCTGTCTTCCTCCACAGCTTTTGCCCTCTACAACTCCCTCTAGTACCATGGATAACGATACCTTATGTTTCAACAGATGTCCTGTCATTCTCTCCCTTCTCCTTGTCAGTGTTTTCCACACATTTCTTACAGAACCTTCTCATTCCTTACCTTATCAGTCCACCTAATTTTCAACATTCAACTATAGCACCACATCTCAAAAGCTTCGATTCCCTTCTGTTTCAGTATTCCCGTAGTCCATGTTTCAATACTATACAATGCTGTGCTCCTAACGTACATTCTCAGAAATTAGTTCCTCAAATTAATGCCTATGTTTGATACTAGCAGACTTCTGTTGGCCGGAGGTGCCCTTTATGCCGGTGCTGTCTGCCCTTGACGGTCTTCTTGCTTCGTCAGTCGTTGGTTATTTTGCAGCCCAGAAAGTAGCATTCCCTAACTTCGTCTACTTGGTGACCGTCAGTCTCGATGTTATGCTAGTCGCGGTTCCCATTTCTGCTACTCCTCATTACTTTCGTCATTCTTCGATTTACTCTCAGTCCATATTCTGTACTCATTACACTGTTGATTTTATTCAGCAGATCATGTAATTCTTCTTCACTTTCACTCAAGAAAGTAATGTCATCAGCGAGTCGTATCACTGAAAACGTTTCACCGTGAATTTTAATTCCACTCCTGAAACTTTCTTTCATTTTCATCATTGAATCTTCGATGTACAGATTGAAAATTAGGGGCGAAAGACTACGTCCCTGCCTTACACCCTTGATAATCCGAGCACTTAGTTCTTGGTCGTCCACTCTTATTATTCCCTCTTGATTCAAATGGCTCTAAGCACTATGAGACTTAACATCTCAGGTCATCAGTTCCCTAGAACTTAGAACTACTTAAAACTAACTAAGGACATCATGCACATCCATGCCCGAGGCAGGACTCGAACCTACGACTGTAGCAGCCACGTGTTTCCGGACTGAAGCGCCTAGAACCGCTCGACCACAACGGCCGGCATTCGCTCTTGGCCCTCGTACATATTGTATATTACCAGTTTCTCCCTAGCGCTTATCCATATTTTTCTCAGAATTTCGAACCTCTTCTCCCATTTTACATTGTCAAACAGTATTTGCAGGTTGACAAATTCTATTTTTCATTACGTCAGAATTGACCCTATGGTGCCTTTACCTTTTTTAAAGCCAAATTGATGGTCATCTAACACATCCTCAGTTTTCTTTTCTATTCTTCTGTGTATTAGTCTTGTCAGCAAGAGCTGTTAAGCTGATTGCGCGATAGTTCTCGCACTTGTCAGCTCTTGCATTGTTCGGAATTGTGTGGATAACATTTTTCCGAAAGTGAGTCGATATGTCGCCAGTTCCACACACCAACGTGAATAGCCGTTTTGTTGTCATTTCCCTGAATGATTTGAGAAATTCTGAGGAAATGTTATCTATACCTTCTATATTATTTGATTTTAAGTCCTCCAAAACTCTCTTACATTCTAATACTGTATCAGCTATCTCTTCTTAATGGACTCCTATTTCTTCTTCTATCACATTAGACAAATGCTCCCCCTCATAGAGGCCTTCAGTGCACTCTTTCCGCCAATCCGCTCTCTCCGCTGCATTTATCATTTGAATATTCCCGTTGCATTCTTAATGTTACGACGTATAATTTTAATTTCACCAAAGGTTGCTTTGACTTTCATGTATGTTGAGACAATCCTTCCGACAATCGTTTCTTTTTCGTTTTGTTCTAGGCGCGCAGTCCGGAACCGTGAGACTGCTACGGTCGCAGGTTCGAATCCTGCTTCGGGCATGGATGTGTGTGATGTCCTTAGGTTAGTTAGGTTTAAGTAGTTCTAAGTTCTAGGGGACTGATGACCACAGGCGTTGAGTCCCATAGTGCTCAGAGCCATTCTTTTCTTTTTCGTTTTCTTCACGTTTTTCATGCAGCCATTTCGTCTTAGCTCCCCTACAATTCCTATTTATTTCATTCCTCAGCAACTTATATTTCTATATTCCTAAATTTCCCTGAACAATTTGGTTCTTCCTTCTTTCATCGATCATCTGAAGTATTTCTTTTGTTCCCCATGGTTTCTTCGCAGTTACCTTCTTTGTTGCTATGTTTTCCTTTCCATCTTCTGTGATTACTCTTTTTAGAGATGCCCATTGTTCTTCAACTAAATTCTCTACTAGGCTATTCTTATAGCTCTATGTATAGCCTTAGAGAACTTCAAGCGTAACTCGTCATTCCGTAGTACTTCCGTATCCGATATCTTGGCGTATTCGTTCTTTCTGACTAATGTCTTAAACTTCAGGCTACTACCGTGTGATCTGAGAGTGTATCTGCTTCTGGATAAAGTAATCCAGTATGTGGTTTCGGTATCTCTGTCTGACCATGGTGCAATCTAATTGAAATATTCCCTTATCTTTTACAAGTATACCTCCTTCTCTTGTGGCTCTTGAACAATATATTCGCTATTACTAGCTGAAATTTATTACGGATCTCAATTAGTCTTTCCCCTCTCTCATTCCTTTCCCAAGCCCACATTCGCCTGTAACCTCTTCTTCGACTCCTTTCCCTAAAACTGCATTCTAATTTCCCATAAATTTATGAACCTTATAAGAGCTAGAAGTGTCCACAAGTGACTTTAAGATCATTATTAAGTGTCCGAAATACTCCAGTGGCCTATATCTCTCCTGCAATCTGATCCAACACCTATGGGAGCATCTCCCTGCTGCAGAGGGTCTTAAACACTGCAGAAACGTAGTTAGAGATGTTTTTGGGTAACTGCTAGTGCCGGACGTCACTTACAACCTCCTTTATGTGAGTTCATCATACACAAGACGCAGTGATGAAATTATGAAGTCGTTGCACACCATAAGTGGCTAGCCTATACATATTTTAAATTGTGGAGTCCTCCCGCCTCGTCTCTCTCTCTCTCTCTCTCTCTCTCTCTCTCTCTCTCTCTCTCTCCCTCTCCGTGATGGTTAATCGCAGGCACTGACAAGGTTTTCACAGATAGACTAGCATTCTGGAAGAAGGACTGTATATTCATTTAATACTGTTACGCCAACCAAGTCGTCCGGCCATAGGTATTTAGTGGAACCCGTACGAAGCCGGTGTGGGTCGCTAGTAAGTAATAATATCATCGATAGCACTATTGTCTACACGGCCGCGAAGCTTTTGGACATGATAACATTTGTATTGAAAGAAGGAAATTAAACTTATTTAATTTTTTATCACACCTGTTTGTTAGTGACGCCGAATTCTAAAATTTAAACCAGAATCGCACACTGATCATTCGTATCCAAACAGGTTATCGACAAATGAAGTTTTGAACCGCGCATTGTAATGAGCTCCATTGTCTTTGAGATTCGTCTCTTGTTCATCGTAAATGTATCTTTACTTTCGTTCAAAAGCGCTCGTGTTTCACCTGTTGATATATCACTCCATATACTGCCGATGTCGCTTCGTTCGATACTGACGGCACCGCCACTGGTTATGTGACGTTCTTCTTTCTCTTGCTATTAGCTTTCTGTCGCATCGCATACGATAATGCAATTTTCTTCATTCTAATTTTATCGTTGTTATGTTTTTCTTACACAGTACATTTCATGAACGATAGTGGAAAACAGTACAAAGATAGATATTTGTAGGAAAATTAGCATTGTCAGTTGGAATAGTTTCGTACAGTGTATATGAAATAGTGTGAAATCCAGTATACCGATAAATGCAGTCGAATGGCATCGCATTTGATGTCAGTAGTACAGTATATAGCAAGACATCAACGGTTCGGGTGACAGAGGTCGGAACTTGGTATAAAGATAGGTGTCTCTGTGTGGTTTCAGCTTGTATATATGTGCCTTTACTGAAGATAGGAAACAGACTCCAATAGTGACAGTGCGTAGATAAATCACAATTTTGACAATGCCACGCAATAAACAGTTATAGTGTGATGAAAAGCAAAAATTTGTGCGTAGCAGGAAATGGGGCTCTCTAATCGTCAAATCGGCAAGAAATTGAACTGTTCAAGTATTGTCATTCATAATTTCGTTTGACTGAGCGCACAGAACGGAAAATATGGGCAAAGTAAAAATTATCTGATGTACGTAAACGTTTCTTTTGCGCAAAGCAACGGCCACAAACTGTCATTATTCCCAACTTGTTGCTGGTTTACAGTTCCCAGTCAATGCCAGACGATATGAAAAATTGTCACATGACAAACATCTTACTATCAAGCAACGATTGCAGAGATCTGCTCGAACATCCAAACCTAAACAGGTTGGAGTTGAGTTCCAGAATGGGATAAAGTGATCTTCAGTGATGAGAAGAAGTTTTTTAGATAGGCAAGAGGGATTTCAGTATTATTGGCATCATCAGAGAACAGAGCAGCGTGTAAGACTGATCAGAAACTTTGGCAGCCTTCTGCGCTAAAAGTAAATGACGCATGGTTTGGCTTAACACTAGAATGTAATCTAAGAGGACATGAGATGCTGGAGACAGAACTGATTAGAATATATGTGGACATAGGGGACGAAAGTTTAACGCTTCATCAAGATAATGCATCTTTGCGTATTTCTGATACAAACAAAAAGTGGCATGAAGGTATCTTGACATGACCTGCACTTAGCCCGGGTCTGAATCATGTGCAAAACCTTTTAGGAAGACCTGCAAGGCGTGTTTGTCATAAGGTAATGCAATTTGAGACCGTATGCAAGATGACAAGACCCATACAAGAATGGCAGATGACAGTCTCATTGCAATAACGACAAACCCTAACAAATTCAATGGCGAAGAGGTCTTTTTCATTTAATTAGGAAGAACGGAGTTTTGACAAAGTACTGACAATACAGTACCACAGTACAACAGTGAATACCTATGTTCCAATCTGCATGCACAAATGCAGACGCCTTATTTTGTTACTCGTATTATGAAAGAAACTATGCAGTTCCATCATGATTCTCTTATGCGTATCTACTACTTTTATAGTAATTTCGATAAATGTATGCTTAACACGTTGTACTATTACTTTTGTAGGAAATCTGCCTTTATACTGATTTTGAATATAAATTTAACCGATTTGTTGTACTATTTTTAAATAATGCCACACGACAATGTCGCAGAGTTGTTTATGCGTTTATTTCTCTGGTGCAGTCTCACACTTTTGTCAAAACTTGCACTCAAAAATTTAACCCTCTTTATCAGGCAGGGTTAAGGAAATTGCAAAAAATTTATAGTGATGGTATCACGACTCTAAGCAATAAAACCATAGAATTTATTGTGTAACTAAATTTGCCAGAAGTATCTGAGAATTGAAAAGGTAACTTAGGTAACGCTTACGTTTCCATGATTCATGCCTTGCAATATTTCTTCATTCTGCATCCAGCTCACTGCATACTACAGCCTAGCAAAATATAATTTCTGTGCTGGTATTTCGCTTCCTTATTTACGCACGTTATTTACAAATTATTGAAAGGCACGTTCAAGATTATATATGAAACGACTTTTCTAGGGAACAACGCTTTAAAAGTACAACATTTAACGGAATGTGGATCTTTCCAACCTGGTCTGCTGGTCTTGCCAGCTCCAGCTACTATTTGCTTAGTGTACATTTCTAATTTGAAGAACGTCAGTGTGTTTTGTAGTAATCACGTGCAAAACAGATAATACGGAATATATTTCATATTCCACTTTTCTGGGTCACCACCTTCTCGTTTTCGTATGGCTCCTCATCTCTGCGTAGCACTTTCACGCAGCGTTCTTTTGTTAGATATATTCCAATCTCGTTTTCCAGTACACTTTTCACCTCCTAAAACCACCCTAAGTACGGTGGATATTATTCCTACCATCCTGCCTCTCCTTCTTGTCAATGTTTTCGACATGTTCCTCTCCTCGCCGATTCTGTGGAGAACCTCCTTATTTCTTATCTAATTTTCAATATCCTTCTACAGTACCACACCTCAAACTCTGCGATTATGTTCTTTTCTTGGTTTTCCACAGTTCTTGATGCTGTGCTCCAATAGCACATTCTCAAAAATTTCTTGCTGAAATTGAGGACGAGGTTTGATATTAGTAAATTTGGCCAGGGAATTCTTCTTTCCCTGTGCTAGTCTCATTTTTTTTGGCCCGGAATGTGCAATTCGCTTCCAAACTAGCAGAATTACTTCACTTAGAGATGACCTGTTGTGATGTTAAGTTTATCTCTAATCTCCTTTCTGCTGCTTCTCATTACTTTGGTCTATCTTTATTTTACTCTCAATCGATATTCAGTGTTCATTCTTTCTTTCGATCTAACGGGCCCTGCAATTCTTCTTCGCTTTCACTTGAGGATAGCAATATCATCGGCGAAGCTTATTACTGATACCTTTTCATCTTTACTTATAGTCCCAATGCTGAACCTTCCTGTTATTTCTTTCATTGTCTCTGCAGCGTATAGATTGAAGAGTGGGGGCGAAAGATTACCTTTCTGGCTCAGTATATTTCTTATTCGAGCATCTCATTCTTGGCCTTCCATTCTTATTTTTCCCTCACCGTTTTTGAATAAATTGTATATTACTGGTCTTTCCCTATAGCTTACAGAAAAGGAAACTTCAGAATCGCTTTCACATCCTTACCATAATTTCGGAATAACTTACATATATTACCTCCGTAAGAGTGTAATTTTTTACGACTACTTTGTTGTGCCGTAAGTGACGTGTAAGTAATTCAGAAGTTTGCTTTTGTTAGCACAAGAATGTCCATGTCAGTTACCACTTGACGGACACAAGAATGCGCCGTGTATTTTGTGGTAGCAATAGCAGCAGCGCCGGGCGCAGAACGGTGGTGTCTGCAGAGTGCGGCCGTATATCTGGGGGAGGGCGTCGCGTGCCACTACAGCAGACTCAGCTGAGTTACGTCCTCATCCAGGCGAGCCTAACGGTTATCGTCTTACGTCATGGCATCCGACGAGCGCTTCGCCTCAGCTTTTCTTGGTTCAGCAATAAGCAATCCACTGGCGGCAGAGAGAGAGAGAGAGAGAGAGAGAGAGAGAGAGAGAGAGAGAGAGAGAGCAAAACTCTTGCGAAGCACCGGATGTTTCTGCAATTATAACGCCAACTTACAGTAATGATGGATAAGGAGTAGAGTTCCGCTGTACCAAAACTAGGATACGATGCACTACATGAATGACGAAGTAAGCGGTAGGATTGCCTGCAGTATTGGCGGGACTGCTAGGGAAAGAAACGTAAATGAATGTGTAAGAGAGAAAATGGGAGCTGACGATTTCTCTTTGTTTTTTGTTTGTTTGTTTGGTTATTTTGCACTTAATTACAATCACACAGTCGCGCGGGATTCGCCGAGCGGTCTAGGGCGCTCCAGTCATGTACTGTGCGACTGGTCCCTCGGGTCCCTCGGGCATGGGTGTGTGTGTTTGTCCTTAGGATAATTTAAGTTAAGTAGTGTGTAAGCTTAGGGAGTGATGACCTTAGCAGTTAAGTCCCATAAGATTTCACACACATTTGAACATCTTTTTAAACAACCACACATTATTCAGTGTGAGCCCATTCTGCATTTTATATCCTTACAGAATATAAATTGCATCTTGTAAGTAATAACTGTAGCTGATCGCGCAACTTATCCGCTTATATGTAACCAAAACAATTGCTTTTGATGCGAGTACAATGTACATTCACAAACATAAGAATATGTGAATAATTATAGTTTTTATTTTGTACTCAGTACATCATCTTCATCGTCATCAAAGACAAGAGTTTCCTTTTATAGTGGATAAATGCGAAAGATGTTTATTAGTAAGAGAAACGTGTTTTATATAGGTTCGACGAAGTACTGAAGCTCTGTCTGATACATTTTTGTTTTATGTTTCTTTATTTTTACCTTTTCTTTGATGAAACTGTGTTTTCTAGCGCTATGTGATATATCTGCACTGTTTGCTTTATTTTTAATACAACATTCCTCTGTCCCACATAACAAATCAACAATTATTTCGAAACAAGCCTGATTTAAACATTAAGAAATTCCGTTTTGCTATCAATAGTGTTCATTCTTAAGTAATAGACTGGAAGGTAGCTATGTAGCTATCCTGGCCCTTTATATATCCTCAGTTTCTAGACGGTTCACCACTTCCGGATTTTTGGGGGATTCTAGTAGACACTGATCGCATACATACAGAAAGCGATCGTTAAGGTGTAACGCCCAATAGGTATGCAACACCACCAACATACAGGCAACGCGGGCACGACCTGAACTGACCAATGCTAACAGGAAAACTACCGTCACCTACCCTTACTTACGGTAACCCACAGTTTTACAACTCTAGGAAAGACAAATGTATCAACTGGTGATGAGGAACCCTCATCCAGAAATGAGTGAATTGAAATCTGTAAGCGAAAACGTTAATATGTCAAACTGAATTTTGATTTCCCGATGACAAAAAAAATGTAAATACGTATAATGCTGTAACAATTTTATTTATTCTCCGCAAATTGGAAAAATTGCTACGTTCACCATTACGAAACATCATCCCAGTTTTTGCAGCAATAAAATCATCGCGCGAAGTGCTGTCATACCAACTGGAACAACTCCACTGTTATTCAAATTATGTCTGAGGGACCAAAAGTTTTTTCCAGATCTTTATCGTTATCTATGTGTTATACAGAATACAGAGCACATGACTCAACAAGATGACGACGTGTGAACGTGTAGTCCACGAAACACGACCTTCTCTTGATATCCACCATTCAGGGGAAGCCCGTTGGAAGGTGTTTGGTGTAAAAGTGCCGAGTGAGCTAGGGCTCCATCATGTTGGAGCCACAAGCGTGCACGAATAGTGATATTTTTCAACAACTTGAAGAGAACATTTCTTTAGAACCGGAACGAGCAGTTAAGCAAATTAACCGACCATGGATTGCATCTACTAGTTCGACACCGATCTCTGTTGAAGGCACGGCTGTAGCTTGGAACTCCTATCGGCTGACACAAGTTACTGCCACTATTGAGCATTCCACCTCTGGTGTAATAAATAGGCTTCATCCTAAAAACCTGAGAATCGATCAAACAACGCTGCAGCGACCATTGATTTGATATGAGACAAGGTCCAAAGCCAACAGGAGTCAAGTCTTGTGCTTTCTGTGATACATGTTACGTGTGTATTGCCATTCCAGTATTGCTCTCGGGCGCAACTGAATTGATACAATGCTGACTGTAGGCTGCTCATCCTTCTGAGCAAGTACTGTGCGTTCCAAGTCCGAACAGTTCGTTGAGGTCATTAGTTTTTGTATTGTGATTTCACTTTGTCTGTTTTCTTTAAGTTTCTTGGAAACATTGTGTACATAGAATCTTGCTTCAAAAAAAATTTAAAAAAACGCCTTTAGGCTTCCATACAGTTTCCATTTGTCCATTTGCTTTCCTGTACATTAAAAGCATGACTGCTAATCCCGCAGCTAGACACAACGTCAATTCACTCGTCCTAGACGGCTGTTTATTTCACCATGTAAGCAGAGACTCTCTTGTGTACCCAGCACGCCATCTGCATTTCGTTACAGATGTTTTCTGTCCCTCCATCATAATGCGAGGCTTCTTTCACCCCCGAGTCTCCAAAATACGAATTTGACGCTGCAATTTTTAGCTCTTCAACTGTTGCCAATGTTGTACTCTGCGGCAGTCGATTTACTGGGCTGCAAGAGCCGGGAGTCCTTCGATATTCTGTGCTTTTTTCATGGACTGTACGAGTCTTCTTTCCAATGTACGGAAGGCCACATTCGCAAGGGATCTTGTAAACTCCAGACCTGCAGAACATCGTCATCTTTGATGGAACCCAAAAGTGCAGCAGCCTTAAATCGAGATCGAAAAAATCACTTTAGCTCTGTGCATGGTGAGAATACGAACTATTTTTGACGGCAGGGTTCAAGTTACTTTTCGCCCTCCATGGAAGACAAGCTATGTTGTCAGTGGCAAGGTCCGCGGTTTTAAAAGAATCAAGCAAGTCCTGTAGCTTCAGTCTATTAGGTCACTCTGAAGATGTCTGAAACGTATACAGGTGAAATATTAGAAAAACAGATAGGGTTTCTGTGGTCGCCCGCCCTAAAATCCATAGATCCAAGAAGGTAACATAGGCTTACGTTAAGATAACTTAATCAACAGGAACTGGCAATTAAGCTTCATAAAAGCTTTGCTAAATTACTCGGATGTAATCTAAAACCGGTATCGATCCTATCCTATGAGCGCTACGGGGCCATGTTTGCCACGGAAAAATATTGCAATGCCGGGATGCTATTAGAGTCATAAAGAGCAGCGCACGAGTTGTTCCCGTTGACAGTTTAGTTGAGATCTAGACGGCTCACAACTGAAGTGTGCTTTCAGATCACCTAAAGAATGAAGATAATGCAGCAGTCAAAATGTCGTGAACAAATGAGAACAATTACGTTGGAAACTCCACAACATCTCATCATTTCATTAGTAACTGCTCCAAGAGATAGTTTGGAGAATGGTGGGCTTTATTCAAGTTAAGAACTGGAATAATAACGATCTCATACACCTTCACAAGACAGGTACGTTTCTGTTGACGTACAATAATCAGGTTATCTGTATCAAAGAACCAAAAAAACTTGAACTTAAGATCTTGCTCGTGTCGTTTAACACGGAGAGGTGAGCCAGTCTGAGAGCGGCCTGCATGTGGTTTTCCACGCTCTTTTAGGCAACTTAAAATATGGCAACAAAGTACTACAAAAGAAATGAAAATGTTTAGGTTACTTTGTCGTGTCAAATTCTGTCGTGAATATGTGAGGCTGATATGTTTATTCCCAGGAAATGGCACTGAGAGGTTAAATTAAGCCACGGAACTGAATTTCACTTTGCTGTTTTTAATACCTATTTGGCCTTGTAATCAATTCCTTTTATTTGATGTTGCTGTGGTTCAGTCTGCTACTCTCGCCTCTGTAAGCCTCTTCATATCCGAAATATTGCAATTTACATGCTTTTGAACCTGCCTTACTATAATCGTTTCTCGGCCTCCCTCTGCAATTTTTACCACCACACTTCCCCCCATTTCTAAACTGGTGATCCTTTAGTGTCTCATGACGTTTTCTATCAATCGATCCCTTCTTTTGGATAAGTTATGCCACAAATTTCTTTTCTCCCCACTGTTGTTCAGTACCTCCTGATTAGTTACATCATCTATCCATCCAATCTTCAGCATCTTGCCGCGCGGGATTAGCCGAGCGGTCTGAGGCGCTGTAGTCATGGACTGTGCGGCTGGTCCCGGCGGAGGTTCAAGTCCTCCCTCGGGCATGGGTGTGTGTGTTTGTCCTTAAGATAATTTAGGTTAAATAGTGTGTAAGCTTAGGCACTGATGACCTTAGCAGTTAAGTCCCATAAGATTTCACATGCATTTATCACCATCCTTCTGTAGGACAGAGATTCAAAAGCTGCTATTCTCTTCTTGTTTCAAACGTGTATCGTTCACGTCAAATTTCCATACAACGCTACACTCATGACAATATATGCACTTATTAATGTACTTTCTTCTGAATTACTACTATTAAAACCTAGTCGTTCTTTGCTACTTATGCACGATAGTGCCACGTTGCATGGTCGCCGTCGTTTTGTATATCGTCGACTCAACTCACGAATCTTCTAATGTATCAGAGACTGGATACTGAGTTGCAGTCAAAACGTTAATAATAAGCAGTTTCTCTTTGCATGCTATTAGGTTATAGATGCAGAAAATTAGGTCGACGAATGCTAATTCGACGGCCACTGCTTGCTAAATACATCTATAAATTATATTTTGATTCTGGTGGATTACTAATTCCTTTGAACTTAAAGTGTACTCAATGATTATAAAACAGGGGAAACATACTCATTGTCACAACTGGGGGCTTATAAGTAGAGAGCTAATGTCATTCAGTTAGTTTCCGGCGATGTATTCCAAGATTATGTACTGAGGAACAAGGCTCGGTTTAATTAGCGGGAACAGCGCGCCTGACCAACGGCCAAGTGGTGCGTCCACGTGCGGGCGGCTGCTGCCCCCTGATACAGCCAGCTGCTGTACCCAGAACCAGGATTATCTCACACCTGTTCCGCGTGCCGCCTCACTCCACAACCCGCAGTTCCCAGGCGGCGCTTGTGCCTGGCTGCTTAGCAGGCTGCTGGAGCGGCATAGTCCGCAACATCTGGAGTACAGATAATGGTGCGCAAGCTTAAGTCTCACCCTTCGCCAAACTGAACAGAAAACCTTTAACGAACAATAATAACAAGTGTTGTTGCATAGAACAAGTACGTCAAGAATAAACAGACGCATAGTGTAAAACGATGATTTTGCTTCACAAGGGAAAATTCGAAGGCAAATTACACGTTGACCAGATAACAAATATAGAATATTTTACTACAAGCACAAGCAGAAAACTTCTCGGCCTGCTTCAGAGGTGTCGTGAGCGTAATTGAAATTTAGTTTTCTTTACATTGATACACGTTGCGCGATAGCGTTAGGGTCAAGTGTCAACTTATTGCACAAAATAGTTTTGTACTTATGGTTTTAAAGTAGCCATGTGTGTGTGCGAGTTTGTGTGTGTGCGAGTTTGTGTGTGTGTGTCGCGTTGAAATTGTTCAACAGGTGGATTTTTTTGTTTTTCTTTTGTTTTAATGTTTGAGAAACATGTGATTTAAATAAATCTTGCTGTTAATCCTCTAGAAGAGAGTTCTTCACTTGGACGATTGTAAGGAAAATGTTGTGTCATATCACGGGTAAATTCCTCCGAAGTGTCTGTTTATTTTCTACTAATGTAAATTGAACGGTTTTTGTAGCCGTAGGAATTTTGGTAAAAAATCACACACATAAAACAAAGAGTCTCATGTTAGGGATTTTTAAAGTAATTTTTTGAGATCAAGGGGAATAATAGAATGTTGTGAACTACAGGACATCGAAAGGGGAACTACGACGTCACGCAAGAATTAGACGAACTGCAAAATGATAATTTTTAGTAGCCCATTGAAAGGCAACTATAAATTCGTATTGACTGTGTTGCGAAACCGATCATTTCAGTACTATGAATATTTCGTAGTATGTTTTCCATATGAAGCACGTGGAAATTACGAAATTCCGCGACATAATTTATATGGACAGATTTAATGGGTCCGAGCTGGTTAAAGCGAAACAATCAATACCAAAACCATTCGCACCGCACTCCGTCTCCCTTGTCGCAAAAACCAATTTTTCCCCATGAGTTGCATTTTTAGAATCAATCGCACGTGCGTTTTGAACGTACAGCATTACTGAAAGTAGTTTCTCACGATTTTCTCATTTTAAATTACGTATGACTGCCAAGTTTTTAAAAATTCAGTGATGCACTTTAGGAAAGAGAAGAACGATGGAAATATTACCAACGCAGTGCAGGCGCTATCTACGGCGACGTAAGCAAGTAGTATCGCTACCACCGTAAACACACAATTTGCCATAAAATTATGAGAATAGATCGAGAGATAACAGTAAAGGAACTAAGACTTAATGAGTTAAAGTTCTGATATAGAACGAAGTCAAATGAAGTGCAAGTAGACAAACAGTTTGTATATTAAAGTCTTTTCACTTTTATTCAGAATAAATCGTACCTTGTGACCTCCTACTGACTGACACACACACACACACACACACACAGAGAGAGAGAGAGAGAGAGAGAGACGGATCAATACAGATACAAAGACATACGTGGGAAGTGACTCATCTTCCTGTAACTGTTAAAATCTCGAAATACAGAGAAAATTGCAATGAGAACAGTGACAGAATGGAGAATTTCAGATAGTTCAGCAAATGCTACCCTATTGGAGGGAAGCAAGATGTGACATGCAGTTGCAGGAATATAACACGAAACTGGTACAAGGCTCTTTGCCTTGTCCCTGCAAGAAAACAAAGAGAGGGCAAAATCCACGGTTCTGACCAAGATCTACAGGTCGTCTCGTCTGCTTATCAGGTAAACTGACTTACTGGAAATACACTCTCTATCATTTCCAATTGGGAACTCTTTTGTGCCGCCGCTGCTTCCTGGAATTTAGCGGAAAAAAGTCAGTTCTATATTTGAGAGTAATTTTTTCTGTAAGGAAGAGCAAGGTGATGGCATTTTAAACCACAGCGCTTACAAACAAGTTCAACTTTACTTATATTTCGTCCGTTTATGATAAAATTTCACCTACTAAATAACAATGTATCTGCATAGAGAAGTATTTCGTTAATTACTGATTATGTCAAACGTATAGTTTTTCTACATGATTCGCGAACTGTATCAAGCTGAGAAGTGAACTGTCTTTTGTGTTGTGGTTTTGAATGGCCAACTCACAGAGCTTTCAAAAGTTCCACTTACTACATAAAGAATTAATAGCGCATTAATCAAATACTTATGTCATCTTTCACGAAATTCTGAGTGACGATCAGGGATCTATTTGGCGTGTTCAGTGTAAGGCCAAAGTTAACGATTAACGGGCATAGTTGAAAGGTAATATAAACACTTCAATTTCATGACATTTCATTATTGTGAATGTCGGAATGGATAGAATAGCTACAATTGGCTATCATTGTCGGAACTTAGCTGCAGCAGCCATTCAAAGCTACATGAATTAAAATAGCATATTACAATTCTATCATCAAGGATGCGAAATGCCTGATATTATTTAACAAATTCTATTAGATAATATAAAAGTACGCTCCAAAACACCAGCCAAAAAGAAAACAACGATAAATTGTGCAACATAAAGTTCGATGATCGGCAGATAAAATTCTTTGAAATAATTGATGCCATAGGCATTTCACAAGAAAATGTGGGTGGATCCATCAAGCTTCACCTAGGAGGAAATGTTGAGTAATATGGGTGACGCATTGGTTAAATGATGGCAAAAAAATTGGTAAGGAAGTCCTCTCCAATGCTACACTTGCTTTACGAGTAATTCCATTACTTGCTAGTAGTGATATGCTACTATTTTTGAGTTCTCGGTCCATAATTTTAGTCTCTGTACCAAAGAAATAGTAAAGTCCAATACATTTTCCAGTGCTTGTTGGGATGTAAGCGATTTTTTGTTATTAACCGCTATGGAAACTGTAAAACTATAACTGGCGAATACCATGCACGACATCTCTATCATTTTCATGGAGAAAATTTGAATCTGGTCCTGCTTTGGAAAGGAAAATAAAATAAATTTTAATTAAGTCACTTTATCTGTCCACATTGGTTATTAGGCAATGGAGAAACAGGTATCTGAAGTAAAAATTGTTGAAATGTTCATTCAGTTCCCCATATTTAGTACCATGTGACTTAACGTTATCCCTACATGCAAAAAAGTCACATCACGAAACGAAGCGATCGACTCTATAGATTGGTCGAAGCACACGGGGAATCTTTTCACTAGAAATGCTGTAGGAAAAAGTGCATTGATCTAAAATAGTGCACTTAGAAAAGCGAATGTATTTTTTAACTACAAGCACTGTTTCACAGAGAATAGAGTAATTTTCTCTTTGCCCTTGTTATTCCATTCCTAAAAACTGATTTCTGATTTTGGCAGAAACATCTAAGAATGGCTTGAACCGCTCTTTCTCATACCCCCTTAGATATATAATTTTTATAGAGCACGTGGATTTTTTTCGATATTCGTTGGAGAACACGGTGAACGGAAATACGGGGATACGTAACATAAGCTACTGTATTTGGGGAACATGGAAAAGAAGAAAAAAAATGAATATCACACAATGACATTAAAAGACTCTAGACCCTTGTTGCTACGGCATTCCGTGAGTTATTTTTTCGTTACTGGGTGATAACTTGAAATTCGTCGTCTCTGAGACGTCGACCTACAGACTGCTCTGCCATCTTTAGATTTTCTCCTTCTTTATAGGACGAAAAGTCAGTATTGTAAGAGCGTATGAAACAGTTCTAAAAAAGAAGTATTTCATGATTCCTTTCCTTACTTCTATTTAAATTGTATATTTATTATTAAATTGAAATGTTAATTAAGAAAGACGGAATCATAATTTTAATTAAAATAACATGTGTTTATTTTTAACTGAAAGTAATATGATAATACACTGAAACATGACAGAAAATAAAGATGCTGTTAAACGTGTCGAAACAAAAACATCATTTTATATCGTATTTGATGTTCACATTTTTCTACAAATTTGTAATTCAGTGTAAATATTCGCCATTTTCATAAGAATAGCACTTACCAAAGGATGCTGTTTTTATTAAAACCATGATTCATTTTTTTGTCAGTTAATATTTTCAGTAATTAACGCGCATGAAATTCAACAGTAAAAAAAAAAAAAAAAAAAGAAAGAAAGACCCACTAGTCGGATTCGCGACAGTAACTTTATTACAAGACTTTTACACTACGCCCTCAGCTTTTGGTGGTTAGGTAGATAACTGAAAATCGTTTAGTAGTGTTTAGGGTTCGAAAATATTCTAATCTTCAAAGGCGGTCTTTTCGAGTTTTTTTTTTTTAAGAATTGCGTCATTTTGCTTAAGGCGGTTGATGTCCGGTCTGTAACCTTCAAATCCTGTAAGTATATGGCCAGTCCGTAAAGTTGGCTGGATGATGTGCCTCGGCCCTTGACCAAAATGACGGGGCCCGCGACATAGTTGTCGGCGGAGTCTTGAGGTATCGAGCGGACAGCTGCGGCAGGGCCCTGGCCGCGCCGTGGATGCCTCGTGGGCCCGCGGCGTGCCTGCGTGCAGGCAACCCGCACTACGCGGCTGGACCAGGCGCGCCGCGCGCCGACCCGTGCCGCAGGCATTTCGAGAGCGACGGCGACGCCCACGCAGACGCCGACGCCCCGCAAACGGAGACGTGCCTCCTGGGCACCCTGTGTGACTGGCAGTCCAACCGGCATACTCGCTGCGGGCCAGTAAACGATGGCAATTTGTGTTATTTTAGTCTTGGCGTCACAAACGTTTATTCGATCGTCAGTCTAACTAAAATACCGTCCGATTTGTACCGCTAATTGCTACGAGACCAATAATGCGTAAATACTGGTTGACGTCACAGCAAACAGATCCTGTTAGTTCGCCTTTGTCGTGTAAAGTTTGTTTTAGTTGTGACGTCATCGTACCAGTGTATGACCGCGTGCGTGATTGTTAGAAATTAGCTTTCTGTGAAGCTGTAAATAGGTGTAGCGTAGAAAGGTGTTTACCTAGAACTTTGACTCGGGTGTCATTGGGAACAGCATGCGGAGCTCTACCAGGACACAACAAAACACAAAATATTCGCTGGAATCTAAATTAAAGTCGGTATTAAATTGAAAATCACAAAGTAATGAAAGATGGCGTCTCGTGTGACTACTAAATGCTCATAATCACACAAAATGAAAGTCATACAGAAGATCAAGTCGAATGGAGTTCAAAAAGCCTAAAAAAGTTCCGTGCTGAGCGAATGTGAGAACTACGTCAGCGCCGAAAAAGAATTGAAAAAGCAGTGCAGAGCTATTGCGTAGCTGATCCAGCGGCCATACAAATGCTAGACACAGTCCGAACCCGTAATTTATCTATTCTTTGACCATTGTGATTCTCTGTGTAACATTGTATTACAGAGCGTGATAACTTAATTACATGTTAACACGAAATATTTGTTATGATTTTATCTCGACGTTTCCAGGAAAAATCTGTGGTACAGATCCGAGCTGTAAACAAAGAGGTTCTTCCTTTTTTATAATTTTTTCAGTTCATTTATTACATATTTAAACACCTTTTACATAGCATTTTAGGTTCAAATGGCTCTGAGCACTATGGTACTTAACACCTGAGGTCATCAGTCCACTATAACTTAGAACTACTTAAACCTAACTAACTTAAGGACATCACACACAACCATGCCCGAAGCAGGATTCGAACCTGCGACCGTAGTGGTCGCGCGGTTCCAGACTGAAGTGCCTAGAACCGCTCGGGCACTCCGGCTGACTAGCATTTTAGGATTAGTCTTATATTTTACAATTTTTATCGTGTACAAACATAAACTCTTCCGTGTGATAAACAAATATTGTTTCCAGCAATCAAACAATCAAACTCTTAAGGAATGCACTGAAAGTATTTAAAAGAATTCCTCGAACATGTGTGCGAGGAGAAAATAGCGCACAAAAGTAGGCTGCAAAAACTTAGGACAGCTTACAGGAAAACCTACGACTTCTACAACAGGAATTTATGTTCACGTACACGTAAACCAGGCACTGTAAAACACTTATCTTTTCTTAAGCCTTGTATGCAAGCGAAACGCTTACACTCCACAAAAAAGATGGTCTGGAATATGTCCTAAAAGTAGCAATATTCTAAGAAAGATACTCGGTCCCAGAAGAAGGGAAGATAGATGCAAGCTGCAATTCACAAAAACAACCGAAAAGGTATCGAATTTAGCGACAGACCTCAAAAAGAATAGTGAAATGTTATGTGCATTTCAACCGACTTCCAACAATAAGATTCACTCAAAAAATTGCGAAGAAGATAGTACACGTCAAATCCTGACCCTGTATCCAGCAGATCAAAAAGGATTTAGAAATGACTAATACAGGACCATCGGACATTTTCAACGAAAACTCACACAGATGAAAAATTGGCAGAACGAGAGTACTGCCACAGAGTGATGTCTTCAGTAGACCAGAAGTACAGTACACTGAAGAAAAAAAAGTTTCTTGGGAAAGCAGAAGACTGAAACACAGCTGCTTTTAACGATCCGATAGCGTCCAGACGTACATAATAATAGTAATAATTAAAAAAAATATAATTATAATTATAATAAAGACTTACAACAAAAATTAACCAAAATATCACCTGCAAATCAATTTAAACAAACGGAGGGTGTTCAATAAAACTGCCAGTAATTTAGAAGAGAATAAAAGATAGATAGGAACGGATAGATAAGTTGGTTGTCCGCCACCGTCGGTAATCTGAAAGAAAGCCTTGGAACTGTCTTGAGCCTTGGCCTTCCGATTTGACATTACAGTTTTTATACGTGATCTGGCGGTATATTTACGGTAAATAACTACTATAATAGTTACTGAGCTGCGTTGGTAGACTGTATGTCAGTTTCCCAAATTAGTTAACCATATTTAGTAACGCCTAGGCAAGAAAACACAGTCATCTTCCATAACTTACATGAAAAATGTGATGAGGACTCTTAATTAGTTACATTTTGAAAGTGACCTTTAAGGAACAACAGAACAGTTAATAAGTTAGAAATTTATTATAGTAATTTTTGCAGTCAATTTTTATGGGGCTTTGTCAGGAAGGTGTATCTCGGAATGTGATCAACGACTTGTGCATTTGTGGCCAGCATTTTGTCTTTTCGTAACTTTCTATTTAACTGTATTTGCATGTATTTCTGTGGCTAATATTATTCTACTTTTTAATATAGTTTTGTAGGTGCGTTTGTGTTAAACGTTATCTTGTTTTAATGTGTGTCTTTTTCATCTCCTGCCTCTAAACTATATAGTTATGTTTAGTGTGGATACAAGACTACTAAACTATAATGCGTTTCATCTTCTCTGTCATAACTTCTCTCTTTTAGTGTCATAGTTCTGTTGAGCGTGGATAGAAGTCTATAAGGTGTCTGTCTTGCGTATCCTTCTTGTACATTCTTGGAATAGTGTCTGCTGTTCTGTCTAGCTCTTCCTATTGGTCTGTGTTCCTAAGGCCGTTATATAGGTTGCCATGTGTCTTCTTTTATCGTTTGGCTAGTGTACGAAGGCGTACCCAGGAGGAGATACAGACTCAGATCACAATGTAGTAGTCATGAAGAGTAGGCTTAAGTTTAAGACATTAGTCAGAAAGAATAAATACGAGAAGAAAAAGTGGTTCAAATGGCTCTGAGCACTATGCGACTTAACTTCTGAGGTCATCAGTCGCCTAGAACTTAGAACTAATTAAACCTAACTAACCTAAGGACATCACACACATCCATGCCCGAGGCAGGATTCGAAATACGCGAAGAAGTTGGATACGAAAGTGCTAAGGAGTGATGAGATACGCTTCAAGTTCTATAAAGCCCTAGACACAGCAATTAGGAATAGCTGAGTAGGCAGTACAGCTGGAGAGGAATGGACATCTCTAAAAAGAGTAATCAATGAAATTGGAAAGAAATACATAGATGCAGCAAAGGAGGTAACTACGAGGAAACCATGAGTAACAGAACAAATACACTCCTGGAAATGGAAAAAAGAACACATTGACACCGGTGTGTCAGACCCACCATACTTGCTCCGGACACTGCGAGAGAACTGTACAAGCAATGATCATACGCACGGCACAGCGGACACACCAGGAACCGCGGTGTTGGCCGTCGAATGGCGCTAGCTGCGCAGCATTTGTGCACCGCCGCCGTCAGTGTCAGCCAGTTTGCCGTGGCATACGGAGCTCCATCGCAGTCTTTAACACTGGTAGCATGCCGCGACAGCGTGGACGGGAACCGTATGTGCAGTTGACGGACTTTGAGCGAGGGCGTATAGTGGGCATGCGGGAGGCCGGGTGGACGTACCGCCGAATTGCTCAACACGTGGGGCGTGAGGTCTCCACAGTACATCGATGTTGTCGCCAGTGGTCGGCGGAAGGTGCACGTGCCCGTCGACCTGGGACCGGACCGCAGCGACGCACGGATGCACGCCAAGACCGTAGGATCCTACGCAGTGCCGTAGGGGACCGCACCGCCACTTCCCAGCAAATTAGGGACACTGTTGCTCCTGGGGTATCGGCGAGGACCATTCGCAACCGTCTCCATGAAGCTGGGCTACGGTCCCGCACACCGTTAGGCCGTCTTCCGCTCACGCCCCAACATCGTGCAGCCCGCCTCCAGTGGTGTCGCGACAGGCGTGAATGGAGGGACGAATGGAGACGTGTCGTCTTCAGCGATGAGAGTCGCTTCTGCCTTGGTGCCAATGATGGTCGTATGCGTGTTTGGCACCGTGCAGGTGAGCGCCACAATCAGGACTGCATACGACCGAGGCACACAGGGCCAACACCCGGCATCATGGTGTGGGGAGCGATCTCCTACACTGGCCGTACACCACTGGTGATCGTCGAGGAGACACTGAATAGTGCACGGTACATCCAAACCGTCATCGAACCCATCGTTCTACCATTCCTAGACCGGCAAGGGAACTTGCTGTTCCAACAGGACAATGCACGTCCGCATGTATCCCGTGCCACCCAACGTGCTCTAGAAGGTGTAAGTCAACTACCCTGGCCAGCAAGATCTCCGGATCTGTCCCCCATTGAGCATGTTTGGGACTGGATGAAGCGTCGTCTCACGCGGTCTGCACGTCTAGCACGAACGCTGGTCCAACTGAGGCGCCAGGTGGAAATGGCATGGCAAGCCGTTCCACAGGACTACATCCAGCATCTCTACGATCGTCTCCATGGGAGAATAGCAGCCTGCATTGCTGCGAAAGGTGGATATACACTGTACTAGTGCCGACATTGTGCATGCTCTGTTGCCTGTGTCTATGTGCCTGTGGTTCTGTCAGTGTGATCATGTGATGTATCTGACCCCAGGAATGTGTCAATAAAGTTTCCCCTTCCTGGGACAATGAATTCACGGTGTTCTTATTTCAATTTCCAGGAGTGTACTTCAGTCGATCGATGAAAGAAGGAAGTACCAAAATGTTCAGCGAAATTCAGGAATTAGATAGATAGGAAAGGCAGGAAAGCCAAGACGAAATAGCTGCATGAAAAATGTGAAGAAATCGAAAAATAAATGAATGTCCCAAGGAAAGTCAAAGCAACCTTCATTGTAATTAAAAGCAAAGGTGGTAACATTAAGAGTGCAAAGGGAATTCTAGTGTTAAAGATAGAGGAAAGAGCGGATAGGCGGAAAGAGTTCGTTGAAGGCTTCTATGAGGGGGGATTATTTGTCTGATGTGTTAGACGAAGAAACAGGAGTCGATTAAGAAGAGGCAGGGGATCCAGTCATTGAATCAGAATTTCGGAGAGCTTTCAAGGACTTGAGATCAAATAAGGCAGAAAAGGTAGATAACATTCCATCAGAATTTCTAGAATCACTGGGGGAAGTGGCAGCAGAACGACAATTCACGTTGGTGTCTATGAGTCTGGCGACATACCATCTAAATTTCGGAAAAATATCATCCACACAGTTCTGAAGACAACAAGATCAGACAAGTGCGAGAATTATGGCACAATCAACTTAACAGCTCATGCATGCAAGTTACTGGCAGGAATAATACACAGAAGAATGAAAAAGAAAACTGAGGATGGCTCTGAGCACTATGGGACTCAACTGCTGAGGTTATTAGTCCCCTAGAACTTAGAACTAGTTAAACCTAACTAACCTAAGGACATCACAAACATCCATGCCCGAGGCAGGATTCGAACCTGCGACCGTAGCGGTCTTGCGGTTCCAGACTGCAGCGCCTTTAACCGCACGGCCACTCCGGCCGGCCAACTGAGGATGTGTTGGACGACGATTAGTTTGGCCTTTTTTCTGTTTTAGGAAGTCACCAGAGAATCATTTCTGATGCGATTGATATTGGAAGCAAGACTATAGAAAAATCAAGATATGTTAATAAGATTTCTCGACCTGGAAAACGCTTTCGACTGTGTAAAATGGTGCAAGATGTTCGAAGTTCTGAGAGAAATAGGGGTTAGCTGTAGGGAGAGACGGATAATATACAATATGCACAAGAACCAAGAGGGAATAATAAAAATGGATGACGAAGTACGAAGTGCTCGGATTAAAAAGGGTCTAAGATAGGGATATAGGCTTTCGACCCTACTGTTCAATCTGTTCATCGAAGAAGCAATGATAGAAACAGAAGACAGGTTCAGGAGTTTAATTGAAATTCTAGGTGAAAGGCTACGAATGATACGATTCGCTGATGACATTGCCATGCTGAGTGAAAGTGAAGAAGAATTACATGATCTGCTGATTGTAATTGCAAGGTCTGCTGAGTGGAATGCAGCATCGCAGAAGAAACGTTCATTTTGTTGTAGCTCTATTAAATGACCTCGTTCAAAATCGGTGAGGTGCTGATAATGGCGTCTTTGTCACCTTAAAGGCATTATTGACCAGCATCAAGACATCATCTCAAAGATAACTAACGCTTACAACTGTTACAGTTTGTATTTAAAGCAAACCCGATTTGCATCCTCAAAGCGTCGCTACTAACGCCACTCTTACACGACTGGCACAAAATTTGCACAGACTTTATCTTTCAGATGAAGAAACACGTCAACCGACTTTTGTTTACGTCGCAAAACTTCTCCTTAGTTTTGGGATTTTTTTTCGTCGGTTTTTACCAATCGAAACAAATATGCTAATGTACCTTCCACGGGTCCAAAGTGAAATCTTAATGTATGTATAATAAATAGAAAAGTCTTAAACGTATTTTCATTTAAAAGATAGTAAATAATTTACCATAAAATATGTAAATGTTCGATACTCTGAGGTGCATAAGATAATCCTTCGACTATTATAGCACGACTGAAAAATAAGTTTACAATACTTACTTACAATGATCAAATTACTGCACTGAATTTGTAGAGATTGTACTAGCACTCGCATTACTTGATATTATTAGTAACATACACACCGGTTCTGCTAAAAAATTCGTCAGTGAAATAGGAAATGGTCGTCATTAATTCCTTTAGGTTCCTATTAAACGAAACTTTATTAGTAGTTAAATTGGCAAGTTATTGGAAATATGTCTTCCACAATAATGGACATCTTTCTAGATGAAAGTAAGAGGCTTCAAGTCTTTCTGAAGATTATTCTTATTTCTAGCATTGATTTTTACATAATCGAGTAATTTTTTCAAGAACTGTATAAGAAATTTTTGAGATCACGTCTCTCTGAAGTACAGCGGTTTATATAATATTTAAAACTGAATATAAACAGTCAAACCGCATTTTTTTTACTTGTATATAAGGTTTCCGATTTCGGATTGTTTTAGACCATTTTCAGACCCACACCATGTTATAAATGGTGGCTGTGAACTGAGCAGGCGTTACACCTCCAAGAACGCTAAGTGGTCAGCAGTTAACATTCGTGGAGGTGTAGCGCCTGTTCAGTTCATAGTCACTATCAACATCATTGTGTGGGTCTGAAGATAGTCTAAAACAGACCGAAACCGATACCTTATATCAAAAAATTTAAAAAAAGGTTATTGCAATTGTGACTTTATATGTATTTTAAGTTGTATAACAGAAAAAAAATTACGGTAGTTTTGTTCCATGAAAGAAACTGACGATAAAATAATGGTCCCATTCCGAATAAAATGAGTTATTTCAAAAGTATAGAGGTCGCTTCACCAGGGCTCTGTTATCCTGCGTCCTGGCCTGCAGCGAACAAACGTGGAAAAGAGCGATGGCATCCGTAGTTTATTTGACCAGAAAGAGTATCGGAAAACTCGATGCAGTTTGAATGGACGGTTCCAGCACGCTACAGGAGAGCCCCAGGCTGTGGTATTATCGAGGATGGAATATTTCAAGCAGAATGGCCACCACGCCTTTAGAGGTCGAGCTACAACGCTCTTTGCAGAAGAAGCGATGCTCCTGTTTTGTGCGCGTTCAAGTGAACCCCCTCTCCTTTGACAGCTACTGCACTGTGAATATGCTGTTAATCTAGCACGACGAAGACAAAACGTTTCATACGTATTTTCAGCTGATAAAATATTGAATGTCATTTGAAAATAGATTAACGTATTAGAAGAGTACTCAGTAAATTTTCAAAAATATTCAGGACGTTAAATTAAAAAAAGTTAAAAATTAAAAGCTTCATAGTTTAATATTATTCTGCTGACTAATAGGAACCCCAGCGTAATAACGGATCAAATGGAATGTGGGGGAGGGGGGAGGGGCAGGAGGAAACAGGAAAATTAATTTCTCATACGAAACATGAAAATTCCCACTGGAGACATCTACAGTCAGGGTTCGGTGATTATACCGACTTACATATATAGCTCAGCCTGAAATTTTTAGTACTCACTTTCCGTGTCCAGGCGAGAAACATCAGAATTCTCTTCCTCTAGAACTCTGCAGCTTTAATAGACATGATATTGCCGAAAAAATAAATATCACGCTGTGCAAACAGGTTCCATTCTTGGGCTCAGGAACAAATGCTCGGTTATCTGTATTTCTCCGCATTCAAATTTATCATCTTGAGAGCAGACCCATTTAATGATATTTACTATGTATTTCGCGACACCTGCTCTTAATATGTTCAGTGGTCTCCCAGTTCTGCCCTGCACTTCCATCGTATTTCCACGGCGTATAGCGTTATTCATCGCTCCAAGAGTCGCTTAGCACTGACCCTTTACGTTTCCACATCACAGTCACGTCACCAACAGACGTGGGTGGTTTTAAAGGAGTTGATGTGTTTCTGACAGGCTTGTTACTCGGATTACATCCAATTACTACTCCACATTCTGTTTTCTACAGCTTCAGTGCTTGTTAATGAGCTTCCGGCAAACGCAGGGAAAGAAATTGACGAGCGTCATACAAAAACATTTAAGTACTGTCTTACTAGAAATTCTATAAATTATCCAGATTCGGAAAATGAAAATGCTATTGACAGACTAATTGTTTTAAACAGGCCTCTATTCTTACAGCATGTTAGTAATAATTAACAGTGTACTTATTTAAATACAAAGTGAAGCGAGACTGGACAAGCAGCAGCTGGAGAAAAAGGTTGAAGACACAACACCGCTTACTAAAACAACAGAAGGTTGAAGACACAACACCGCTTACTAAAACAACAGCTTTTCTGTTTATAGTGTTGGGGTGTTTGCTAACAGCATACAGACTATGGCGTATTAATGAATACTTTATTAATTTATGTTTACGAGCTCTTCTGAATTTATACGACTATTCGTCCCGCAGCTCTGAACGTGCCCGTGTGATGTGGTACCTATAAAATGTATGAATAAGTTTGACACGTGCAGTATGGAGACCTCACATCAAACAGGCAATGATTGTCACGGGTGGAAAACAGCTGCTCCCAGTCACTTTGCCTTACGGAAGGCAACCTCATGCAGCAAACGCACAGCGGTTTAAATATTTGAAAGAGACTTAGATCCAAACAGCTGTGTCTATGAAGCTCCCGAGATAGGCCCCGCCCTGTTCCCGGAAGTGCGCTGCTTCACTTCCGGCAGGGAGTCCTCCTTTAAGACTATCCACAAACTTGCATAGAAAGCTGTGGTGCATCGGTTGTGGAGACCATCGTGCGTGCCATGAACAGTTCTGAACCTCTCAAAATCCTATGAATTCTAAAAAGTTCACTATGAGTCTCTATGGCAAGATAAAGTGCTTGACAAGATTGCTATAGCAACATGATGGTACGTTATAGCCGAAACACCATAATCAGTCGCTCCTTATAACCTATTACACTCCTTGTGATGTTTCATGCAACAGAGTCCGAAAGACATTTTAACTCTGACGTATCTTGTGGTCGAGATATATTGTGTACGCTAGCTTATCAGAAGTATCCGGGTATTCCTGTGTCATGCGGAACTGATTATCAGAGTCAAGAGAGGAGAACCCTCCAGTATGAAAGGAGAGACGGGGAATTCTATTGTCAGTAAAGAAGCAGTAATAGCAGAATTAGTCGGTCACGAGAACTCAGTGGCTTCGAACGTAGACTAGTCATTGGACGTCACTTGAGTAACAAATCCAGCAAGGACATTTTAACCCTTCTAAAGGTGTCGAAGTTGACTTTGGTGACGTGATAGTGAAGATCTGAACCAGATCTAAACCAAGCGTGGGCAGACCTTATGTCAAAAATGATTCAAATGGCTGTGAGCACTATGGGACTTAACATCTGAGGTCATCAGTCCCCTAGAACTTAGAGCTACTTAAACCTAACTAACCTAAGAACATCAAACACATCCATGACCGTAGCAGGATTCTAACCTGCGACGGTATCAGCAGCGTGGTTCTGGACTGAAGCGCCTAGAACCGCTCGGCCACAACGGCCGGCACTTCATGTCCTGACGGTCAGTGACTGTTGAGTACTGCTGAGGGTGGTTGTAAAAAGTCGCGTTAATTACCGCAAGGAATCTCTCGTGAGTTACATGGTAGTACCCGCAGTCCAGCTAGCACGTGGCTGGGGAGTTTAAAAGAATGGGGTGCCATGCTTGAGCAGCTCCTCATAGGCCACACATTTCAATAGTGAATGGCAAGCAACGCTCGAAATGGAACAAAGTGCGATGACATTGGACAGCGAATGACTGGCAACGTGTGACTTGGAGTGGTGAATGAAGCTATGTCCCGTGGCAATCCGATGCAAGAGTCCGGATTTGTCGAATGTCTGGAAACCGCTACCTCCCATCCTGTATAGCGCCAACAGTGAAGTACAGATGACGTGGTGTTATGATACGAGGGAGTTTTGCTTGGACAGGATCTGGTACCCTTATGGCACTTAAGGAAATGTAGAAGCATATGAACAGATTTCACAATGCTCTGTACTGTGCACAGTAGACTATGATTGTATCGGCATGACAATGTGTCGTTATAAATCAGCATCTGTGAAGCAATGGTTTTTGGAATGAAACATTCCTGAAATGGGCTGACCTGGACAGAGACCCGACCTGAACCCAAACGAATACCTTCGAAATGAGTTAGAACAGCTACTTCGCTCCAGACGCCAGTGTCCAACATAAGTGACTTCTCTAGTTTGGGCTCTTGACGAAAAATCCCTCCACAAACATTCAGACGATTCACTGAAATCGTTCCCAACAGAGTTGAACCCGTCAAAAACTCTATTAAGTTTCCTAGTACTTTTGACCAAATAGTCTACATCGGCAGCAGTGTATTGCAAGGTGTCTGTAGAAATAGAATCTTTGATTGACTGATTCATTCATTCACCCACTTATTCGTTCATTCATTGTGTCCATAGATCCGATTGGAATAAAAGAATGTTTTGGGATTTAAAACGCATCGAGGAATACATTAAGAAAAGAGAAGCAAATCACAGGAACTTAAATCTGCACAGAAATAAGAGCGAACTGTTACCATAATGGTTAATACTACGTGAACATACGAGAGTTAAATTTGAGATGGCAAAATTGACAGAAATCTGCTTCGCCGAAAGATGCTACTTATCTCCCACTGTTACCTGAATATTTATGTTCTTTGAGAAATACCATCATACACCTACAATACATTACCACTTGTCATGCAGCTACCATAAATATTCAGTCCTTGTGGCTAGATAATCAAGTAGTTTGTAGAAGTGTGTAATGAGGTAAGTTTTTATGTTCCGAATATGTTTTTGACTTGCTAGGGATTGCCAGTTCCTTGCTTTAGGTTTCATAGGATCACGTTTGGGCAGCTTTGCACCATAGTTTCTAATTTCCCTCTGAACCCTAGTGATCATAAAAAATCAGCTTTCGTGCCTTGTAATGAGATAATTGCAAATTATACTTCAGCTGAAAGTAATTCTTATTATGGTATCGGAAAGCATTGCGAAGTAAATAAGCTGGGAAGCGATAGCAGGAATTTCAAAACCCTCGGTTATCACTGTGAGCTGCTCATTAACATATGTACCACGCAAAATACGCCAACACTTGTCTTTAGATCAACACAATTTCAGATGCTTCTAACGGAAAGACACGTTGAATTAGGTTTTTTCATTAATTTATCAATTTTGATTCCAAGTAGCTTTTCAACAAGAGCCTAAAGAAATTTTCACGTGGAGTTTCATTTAGTGCGCCACCATTAATGCCAGTTTGTAGTGCTAGCTGGGTATTTCTTGCTTGTTCTGAATTGCATAAATGAGTTTGTCTTAAATTATGACAAACTACGTTAAATCAGTTGTATTTCTGTTCAGTGCAAGGTCATTTATAGAGGTTAACAACAGAAACGGATATACGCAGCCCATTCACATTAATTTGATCACCACCGCCTAAGTTCGAAGTCAACGTGCAATAAA
This sequence comes from Schistocerca nitens, assembly GCF_023898315.1. NCBI lineage: Eukaryota > Metazoa > Arthropoda > Insecta > Orthoptera > Acrididae > Schistocerca > Schistocerca nitens. The sequence continues at coordinate 860,515,062 of NC_064614.1, forward strand.
ACCTCAGGTACGGCAGGTGGCAGTAATAGCAATGGTATGTAAAGTGTATAAGGAGACGCGGAAAACAATGCAGTCGTTGAAGTAATGGCGGGAACGGAGCGATTTATCTGACGTCCAAAAGGGCTTGATCATTGACTTTTGGGTCCGCCCCCGGTAGCTGAATGGTCAGCGTGTCAATCCTCTAGGCCCGGGTTTGATTCCCGGCTGGGTCGGGGCATTTTCTCCGCCCAGCGACTGGGTGTTGTGCTGTCCTCATGATCATTCTCATCAACTGCAGGTCGCCGAAGTGGCGTCAAATTGAAAGACCGGCACCCGGCAAACGGTCTGCCCGACGGGGAAGACTGTTTGAAATCAAACATCCTGCAACAATCGTCGGAGGGATCTAGGAGGAGGAAGGAGCGTTATGGTCTGGGGAATGTTTTCGTGGCTAAGATCATCCAGGGGATCTCGTCATTCTGGAAAGCATCAACGGAAGTATGCATCTATCCTTGGGGACCATGTCCACTCCTAGATGTAGTTAGTTTTTCCTAGGTACGATGCCATCTACTAGCAGGACAATGCAACACATGACACCACTCGAAGAGTACCAGGATGCGTTTAGCGTACTCCCTTCGCCACCAAACTCCCCAGATTTAAATCCAACCGAGAATCTGTGGAGCCATCTCGATCGGACTGTTCGCGACATTGTTCCTCAGCCAAAAAACTTAGAGCAGCTGGCCGCGGCTCTTGAGTCGGCGTGGCACCACATCACTGTTGGTACCTCCCAGAACCTTACTGATTCTCTTTCTGTACGTCTCGCATCGGTCCGCGCCGCAAAAGGTCGCTTTTCGATGCTTTTGACAGATGACCACATTAATGTGACTGGGGAGTGTAGTATCTATTCTCGTGGGGTTGCACATATTCCCCTGCGTGTATGTTTGGAAAACACACGAGATACTGACTGTAACTGACGAAAGGAGACAATAAAAAAATGCAGCAAGTAAAGCAGCTAACAGGAAATAAAAACGTTAAAAGATGAGGTCTACAGGAAGTGCTAAATGGCTAAGCAAGAATGGCTAAAGGGCAAATGCATGGCTGAGAGGCACGCGTAACTAGGCATGTAGGAAAATTAAACAGAACCTTGGAGGAAAGAGAAGCAGGTGTATGAATAACAAGAGCTCGGACAGAAAGCCAGTACTAGGATAAGAAGGAAAGCTTGCTATATATGGAGGAACTTTACAAAGGAAACAGGTAGTAAATGAGGATGAGATGCGAAATACGGTGCTACAAGAAGAACCTAGCAATGCACTGAAAGACCTGAGCCGATAAAGCACAGCTGGTATAAGACGACTTCCCCTGAGAACAACTGAGGTCCTTCAGTGAGCAAGCCATGAAAACCACTGCACCAGGTGTGCAGTACTGCCGGCCGAGGTGGCCAAGCGGTTAAAGGCGCTACAGTCTGGAACCGCGCGACCGCTGCGGTCGCAGGTTCGAATCCTGCCGCGGGCATGGATGTGTGTGATGTCCTTAGGTTAGTTAGGATTAAGTAGTTCTAAGTTCTAGGGGACTGGTGACCTTAGAAGTTAAGTCCCATAGTGCTCAGAGCCATTTGAACCATTTTTGTGCAGTACTTATGAACAGCCGAGGTGACCTCAGTCTTCAGACAGAAAGTGGTAATTCCAATTCAAAATGGATCAGGTGCAGAATATTACCGAACACTAGTTTAATAAGTCACTGTTGCAAAATGCTGACACGAAGTATTTACAGAAGAGCGGAAAAAACTTGTAGTGACCGACATTGAGGAAGCTTATTTTGGGGTTCAAATAAATGTAGGAAGACAGTAGACAACACACGACTTAGAGGAAAGGTTAAAGAGGGGCAAACCTACATTTATGGGATTTTTAGTTTCGGAGAAAGGTTTTGAAAATGATGAATGAAGTACACTTTTTGAAATTCTGAAATAGCAGGGATAATATACACGGAGCAAAAGACTGTTCATTTAAAACTTGTACAGATGCCAGAAGGCAATTATGAGTCGAAGGGCATGAAAGGGAAGCAGTAATTAAGAAGAGGTTAAGACAGGGCTACAGCGTGTCCGCGATTCTATTTCGTCGTTACACTGAGCAAGCAGTAAAGGAAACCAAGCAGAAATTTGGGATAAGAATTGAAGTACGGGGAGCAGAAATATATACACTGAAGTTTGCCAATTAAAAAGTAATTTTGTCGGAAACGGCTCAAAATGTGTAGAAAGAACGGAATGATTCCTCCCAGAGTTCGTTTCTCAGTGTTTCCGACCATCTAATCATCGAGTGAAATGTACAGTGACAGATTTTGATGGTGGCACCATCTGTTGGAGCGTAGCGGCTACGTGAAACGAGGAGGCCACGCCCACCTCGCCACGTTGCTGAGAACTACAATACAGCGACACGCCATCCCGAATGCTACAACGTTATCCCATCGCCCAGTCGACGACACCGTTATCCTGATGTCAAACAATTGTTTTCTAACGCCATTTTAAGAGTTTTAATAATAATTAATTGCTCTAAATTCATCAGATATGAGCCGTAACCCCTGCACAAGCAAACGATCATGTTTGTCAATGTTTCTGCGTGCATTACTTGTTCCCGTCTCTCGCCTTATGTGTGTACGTCCAGCACTGTCGAACAGAATCGCTTTGGTGGTTCATATTTTATGTGTAGCGAGGCATACTGCGTCAGCGTACTGAACTCCTGATTCTTGAAAACGGTAAACTCGCCAGTCAATGTTATTGTGACAGTGTCCTCATTTTCTGTGTCTGTCTTGTTAGGGGTACATTCAGCCCTGGCTTAATTTTCACGAATGACAGCTGTTGGGAGGATATTCACCGGGTAAACTTGCGTGCTCGTTCACCCGACTTAAATCCCATCGACCACAGAGTGAGTTAATGATATGAGATGGTCATGGTGTGGGTGTGAATTTTATTTTTATACACCCACATTCTTGGAAACGTTGAACACCGGAAGGCTGAGTGAATCCATACCAGTAAACGAAGTAGAATAACGTGGCAGCAAAAAATGAATGACAATGCAGAGAGACATTGCGCGCTGAGACTAAGTGACGCCTTCTCTTAAGACAAACGGGGGAAGGCGGCGTAGCGGTTAGCACACTGGACTCGCACTCGGGAGGACGACGGCTCAAATTCACGCCAGACCATTCTGATACAGGTTTTCCATGATTTACCTAAATCGCTTCAGAAAAATGCCGGGATAGTTCCTTAAAAGGGCACAGCCGATTTTCTTCTCTACACTATAAACAACCCAAGACTGTCCTCCATCACTAATGACCCCGACGTCGACGGAACATTAAACCGTTATCTTCTTTCCTTTTCCCTTTCTCTTAAGAAAAGCTGACCTAAATCAGAAGGTTTTTTCATACATCTCGGTGCCTTACTATGGGTATGTATGAGCCTATTTCAGTTGGTGTGAATTTCGAACTGACCCATCCAGCCAGTTATATGCAGACCTACAGTTTAACGAGGACTCCTAACTACGTCGCAACATTGCTTTTTCCACACCAATGCATCACTGCCAGAAATAAATGAAGCGATAACTGAGAAAAGTCCTCAGGATTTAATCTTGAAATTGTAGTCTGACACATACATAGGAACGAGAAGCTTCTGTTTTGCAAGCGCAATGACCAGGATTCGCCAAGCACGGCTAGGGAAGAGCCATCAAAATGAATATTCTGACAGCAGGTGACAGCACTGTCTCGACGCAAAAGATATAAGGAATTATCATGTTCTGACAAAACCGGTCTTTATCAGTGGACGAACAATCCTTTACTGTGTTCCCCTCCCCCCTCCCCCCCACCCCATAAGTCCTTTTTCAAATAACTTCAAATGACACGTTTCAGCAGGACAATGACCGATTAAAACTGAGAACAAATGAACAAGTCTTCTTGTAGAACAAGAGATAGCACTGCTACTTTGATCTTCAAGTTTGCCTGCAATCTTACCAAAGTAAAGTTTACAGTTTTTTGAGTACCGTTCCGTGACATAACGTAAAAAAACTGTACTGGAGAAACCAACATTTCGGCCACAGTTACAGCGGCCTTCTTCTGGGACTACTGATGACTCCATCCAAGCAAGAGGAAAGACATAAAAGTCGCAACATTCTGGTCCATCATTAAACAGAAGCACATCTGTATTTACCTCATCAATACATTAACTGATCCGCAGACACAGAAGGCCTCCGCAATTGTGACCGAGACGTTGGTTTCTCCAGAACAGTTTTTTTTTTTTTTTTTTTTACATTATCGCGTGGTACGATACTCAGAAAATTTTGGTATCAACTGACTTTGGCCGCGATAGCCTATGCAATTATAACATTTATAGTTTTGTAATTATGTTGTACTATTGCAGTCTGAATACGTATGTAGATTTTGTCTTCCTTGACATAGAACTTATTTTTCCTTTACGCCAGTACATATCCATATCCCCACTTGCTCTCAGCGTTTGTTTTCCACATATAAAATTCACCGCCACAACAGAAAAAAGTGACTTCGCAAGATGTCCTCTGCATATTTTAAACAAGACTGGAATGCGTCTAAAAAGGGTCCACATTTTGCAGCACGAGAGAAGACCGTTTATTATTAGAAGTGAAGTAAATACTGATTTAGTTCCTAGCTCACAGTAAAAAAACTAAAATTAACCTTATATATGTAGGGTAATGAAAACAGAAGCCACCACTCACTGTACGCCTTACCGTCGTTATGAAGTGTATCCTATTCGTCAGCTGGACTTATCATTCTTCACTCAGACGAGACATCTGTTTACAATCAGTCGCCGAGGTGAAAGGTTTACAGTTGTTTTCTTTTAAGGGAAGGTATTCTCCGCCTGGACTGTTGTGATGACGGTGAATACATTTCATTAATCATCATGGCAATTTCCGCCTATGGCGTCATTTTAAAGTGACAGCTGTAATATTAGAGACTAGTTGAACTTTGAGAATACATTTTGTCGTCTAAATACACAAACGGAAAAATCGCAACACCAGAAACATAATTAACGTACTGTAATAAAATTTCGGTGATGTATTTCTCTAGGTCATATAATGCAAGTGATTAACACAGCAAGATCATGGGTTAATTTAAGAGCGAGATAAGCCACTGCAAACGCGAAAGTCTGTTACATTAATAACCGGAGTAACCGCCAGAATGTTGAATGCAAACATCCAAACAGGTACCAGTTGTATTGTACAGCTGCCAGATGTCAGTTTCTGGACAGAGTTTCACGCCTGCAGCGCTTCGTCGGTCAATATAGGGAGGTTAATGCTGTTTGTCCCCTATGTGCTCGATTGCAGTCTGATCTGGTAATCGAGCAGGCCAAGGCTACATGTCGAAATGCTGTAGAGCTTGTTGTGTGATAACGGCGGTTGCGGGCGGGCTTTATCCAGCTAGAAAACACGCCCCGGAATGCTGTTCATGAATCACTGCACAAGAGGTCGAATCACCACAACTGACACACAGATTTGCAGTCACGGTGCGTGGGATGACCACCATCTAGCCACAGTCAGGTTGGTTGCAGCCTCTCATATGGCCGCCTCCTAACCAATAAAAGGCTATCAGTGCCACCGAGGCAGAACCAGCTTTCATCAGAAAACACGACAGACCTCTACCCTACCTGTAGAGAGCTCTCATTTGACACAACCTGAAGTCGCAAATGTGCGGTGGTCAGTGGAACGCACAGTACAGGGCGTCTGGCTAGGAGCTGTCCTGGAAATAACCAATTTGTAATAGTGCTTTGTGTCACTGTGATGTCAAATGCTGCTCATATTGCTACTGAGGGTGCAGTACGATGTGACCGTCGGGAGCCCAGTCTTCTTGTGACCGTACACCCCCGTGACCACCACTGCCAGCGGTTAAAACAGTGGCTACTTTTCCGCCAAGTCTTTCTGCAGCATCGCAGAAGGAACATTCAGTTTCTCGTAGCTCTATTACACGACCGTGTTAAAACTCAGTGAGTAACTGATAACGGCGCCTTTGTGTCCTCAGAGGCAGTCTTGACTAATATCAACCCACCACGTCCAATTTGTAAGGTAACTAACACTCACGACCGTTACAGAGTGTATTGAAAGCAAACCTGATTTGTAGCTCCATAGTGGCGATATACCATCTGGCTTTCGGAAAAACATCATCCACACAATTCCAAAGACTGCAAGAGACGACAAGCGGGAGAATAATCGTACAATCAGTTTAACGACTCGTGTATCCAAGTTGCTGACAAGAATAATACACAGAAGAATACAAAAGAAAATCAAGGATGTGTTTGATGACTGTCAGTCTGGCTTTAGCAAAGATAAAGGAACCAGAGAGGCAGTTCTGACGTTGTGATTGATGATGGGAGCAAGACTAAAGAAAACTCAAGACAAGTTCATGGGACATATCGACCTGGAAAAATCGTTCTGCAGTGTCAAGTGGTGCAAGATGGAAATCCTGAGGAAAGTAGGAGTAAGCTGCAGGGAAAGATGGGTAGTACAGAATATGTACAAGTGCCAAAAGGAACTATAAGAGTGGAAGACCAAGAACGAAATGCTCGTATTAGGAATGGTGTTAGACAGGGATGTAGTATTTCGCCTTTAGTGTTCAATCTACACATCGAAAAAGCAATGACAGAAATAAGAGAAAGCTTGAAGAGTGCAATTAAAATTCAAGGTGAAAGAGTGTTAATGATAAGATTCTCTTATTTCTGTCCTCAGTGAAAGTGAAGAAGAATTACAAGATCTACTTAGTAGAATCAACAGTTTAATCAGTACAGAATGTAGATTGTGAGTAAATCGACGAAAGATGAAAGTAATGAGAAGTAGCAGACATGAGAACAGCGAGAAACTTAACATCAAGATCGATGATCATGAAATAGATGAAGTGAAGGACTTCCGCTACCAGGTTAACAAAATAAGCAATGACGAACGGAGCAAGGAGGACATAAAAAACAGAATATCAGTTGCAAAAAGAGCATTCCTGTCCAAGAGAAATCTACTAGTATTAAACATAGGCCTCAATTAGAGGAAGAAATTTCTGAGAATGCGTTCGGAGAGCAGCTTTGTATCGTAACGAAACATGGACTCCGGTAAAACCAGAAACGAAGAGAATCGAAGCATTTCAGATGTGATGCTGCAGAAGAATGATGAAAACGTAAGGAATGAAGGTTGATAATGTAAGGAATGAAGAGGATCTACGGAGAATCGGCAAGGAAAGGAATACATGGAAAACATTGACAGGTGCAAGGGACAGGACGGAAGGACATCTGCTAGACGTCACGGAATAACTTCCATGGTACTAGAGGGAGCTGCAGAGGGCAAAAACTGTAGAGGAAGGCAGAGATTGGAATACTTCAAGCAAATGATTGAGGACATAAGTTGCAAGTGCTACTCTGAGATGAACGGGATGGCAGAGGAGAGGAAGTCATAGCTGACTCCATCAAACCAATCAGATGACTGATAACTCAAAGCAGTGGCGCTACTAGCGCCAGTCTTATGCTACTGGTGTGAAGTCTGAATCAACATAATCGTTCATATGTAGAATCACGCCTACCAACTTTCGTTTATGTCACACAACTTCTTCCTGAAGTTGTAATTTTTTTCCGTCAGTGCCGCGAGGGATTAGCCGAGCGGTCTAAGGCTCTGCAGTCAAGTCGAGTCCTCCCTCGGGCATGGGTGTGTGTGTTTGTCCTTAGGATAATTTAGGTTAAGTAGTGTGTAAGCTTAGGGACTGATGACCTTAGCAGTTAAGTCCCATAAGATTTCACACACATTTGAACATTTTTTTTCCGTCAGTGTACTTTGTAAAAACAAAATTGTTTATAAGAAAATACAGCTGATCCTTCCTAACAATGAAACGCGTCAGTGCATCTTTTCTTTTAAGATGACACTGCCCCCGTGTCATCCATGTCTAAATACTCCATGCGTATAATACGACAGGAGTCTTTGGAGTTTATATAACGAAACGAGAGCTTACCGGGAGTAAGCAAAAATTTACTCAACGTCTTGTAAACACATGAACAATTGCTATCGAATCCTTGTCACCCGCGTACATAATTGCCACCGAGCTACCAACAGGTGTGACATTTGACATCCAACGTTCTGCGAAGAAGCTGTGTGCCACTACCAAGGATCGTATCTGTAGTGTTCGAGACGTTTAGTTCTTTTCTTGTTCTACGTCATGTTACTTATTTGCTACCTAAATCATTCTTTAAAACGCCCATATTTCTAAGAGGGTATAAGTAGAATGATCTTTACTTCTTAGAAGGCCTACATTTTATGAAATAGCTCGCACTAATTTACTTATTTAGCATACTGCACTACACATGAAATACAATCAAAAATACAAGACAAAAAAGATATAAATACAAATGACTTATTAACCAATCAAACAGATGATTTTTCTTAACGTCCAGTTCTGTGGTCGTGATTGCGTAGGCATGAAAAAATGATTTGGATTACCCACATAGGCCCTCCATTTATACTCCCCGACAATGTGGTGTATTTTCCAGCTTGGGCTGGACAACTTATCCCTTTTGTGAGAGTGTATACACGCTCTCGGTATCCCATTCGGATGCGATTTATATTCTCCCACCCATGCCGTGGGAGTTCAAAGCTCTTGAGTCTCTTTAGAGGGTCTATAAGATTCGCGCTTCAAACGGAGCATATGTAGTATAAGTTTCAACAGTTTGGGATCATTAATCTGGAATAGTCTTCCAACAGGGCTTCTCGTCTTCTTAATAGTGGAGAGGCAATGTGGCTGAGTGGTGGAAGTTACTGTAACGGATTAGTTTTTATGCACCCAGTGGTCCTCATAGTTTTATTGAGCTGGGTGTCTATCTTACTTGCGTGAGGGCTGTTCAGCCACCCTATACATGACATATTCTAACATAAACGAAAGTGCATTTTTTTTTCAAATTATTTATGAATTTACATCTCAACAAGACAGCGAATACGAAAACGTATCTGAATTAATTGCAGACACTTCAATATTAAATAAACACTTAATGTCCAATAAAAAGCTTTGTTTGAACCTAAGCGCTAAACATACTACTCGAAATCGAAACGCGCTACGTTAATAATTGTGTCTATCGAAGGCATAGGGATTCGGGCGACTACGTGAATGACAGCTGCACAGAGGACGCCCGTCTACATCTACATCTACATTTATACTCCGCAAGCCACCCAACGGTGTGTGGCGGAGGGCACTTTACGTGCCACTGTCATTACCTCCCTTTTCTGTTCCAGTCGCGTATGGTTCGCGGGAAGAACGACTGTCTTGAAAGCCTCCGTGCGCGCTCGAATCTCTCTAATTTTACATTCGTGATCTCCACGGGAGGTATAAGTAGGGGGAAGCAATATATTCGATACCTCATCCAGAAACGCACCCTCTCGAAACCTGGACAGCAAGCTACACCGCGATGCAGAGCGCCTCTCTTGCAGAGTCTGCCACTTGAGTTTGCTAAACATCTCCGTAACGCTATCACGGTTACCAAATAACCCTGTGACGAAACGCGCCGCTCTTCTTTGGATCTTCTCTATCTCCTCCGTCAACCCGATCTGGTACGGATCCCACACTGTTGAGCAATACTCAAGTATAGGTCGAACGAGCGTTTTGTAAACCACCTCCTTTGTTGATGGACTACATTTTCTAAGGACTCTCCCAATGAATCTCAACCCGGTACCCGCCTTACCAACAATTAATTTTATATGATCATTCCACTTCAAATCTTTCCGCACGCATACGCCCAGATATTTTACAGAAGTAACTGCTACCAGTGTTTGTTCCGCTATCATATAATCATACAATAAAGGATCCTTCTTTCTATGTATTCGCAATACATTACATTTGTCTATGTTAAGGGTCAGTTGCCACTCCCTGCACAAAGTGCCTATCCGCTGCAGATCTTCCTGCATTTCGCTACAATTTTCTAATGCTGCAACTCTCTTCGGAAGAGCAGCGGAAACTTGGAAAGGACAGACGTTAGGGGCCATGTTCGCATCCTGCAGGTCGCATCAAGGATCAGGTAACTGAGATAGAGGTAGCTGCTGCCGGACCATAAAAACCCAGCTGATACTTCTGCTCTGGTGACCTCGCACCCAACAAGTCAGCCGAGAACGCCGTCGTCTGCGAATGTGTCCACTTGAATTTTCGCAACTGGGTCCACACAGCAGTATGTCGGGAAGACGCTGAGTTGGAAAGTGAAGACAAATTTCTCAAGGCTAACGACGTTTCGAGGTCATCGTTCTTCGCGACACGGGACTGTCCCTGGGGCGTAAGACGAATCGATGGTGCCCAGAAGGCAAAACTGCCTTACGCCCTAAGCACCCTACGGTGCGAATTCCATCACAATATGTGACGTATAGGGCGTGCGGTTGAACTGTCTCCGTACGTCACCTCTCCTTCGAGGCGCATAGCTTAATTAACTCCTGAAACTGCGCATTATCGATTTCAGAGGCATCCTGTTTCATCGTCAGATGTGCCCTGCAATTCATGTACAAGTTTCGTCTCAAATGGTTCAAATGGCTCTGAGCACTATGGGACTTAACATCTATGGTCATCAGTCCCCTAGAACTTAGAACTACTTAAACCTAACTAACCTAAGGACAGCACACAACATCCAGTCATCACGAGGCAGAGAAAATCCCTGACCCCGCCGGGAATCGAACCCGGGAGCCCGGGCGTGGGAAGCGAGAATGCTACCGCACGACCACGAGCTGCGGACGTTTCGTCTCCTGTGGAAATTTATCTATAGGCCTTGCACCATTCACGGACCGCATTAACCTGCATTAACTCCCCACAGCACCACTGCCACCATCATAAGAGTCATTACTGATGCGACAGAGAGGTGGTGGGGTTTTATGCCGCTTGTGTTGCCTATTCATGCTGACAAGACCCAGAAGGTGATCCTCAGCTTCATACTCAAAATTCACAGAAATAACATACACATGAATTTACCAAACGTTTTATTGTTTCCAAAGTCGTCTTGCGCATTTCGACATTCCGTAATTTTCAAGGGTTATAAAATACAACAGAAACAGAAAATACGAAAACAGTTACATTTTGCCACTGATTAGGGACGCAGTGTAATGAGTAAAATATTATTTTCTAGCTTCCAGTGTTATGACAGTAATATCAAATTGTTCAATAGATTCATCGTATCTCGTCAACATTCCCAATCAGTACAAAAGCCCACACTGCTACAAAGAAAGAAATGGTTCAAATGGCTCTCAGGACTTTCCGAGATCATCAGTCCCCTAGAACTTAGAACTACTTAAACCTAACTAACCTAAAGACATCACACACATCCATGCCCGAGGCAGGATTCGAACCTGCGACCATAGCAGTAGCGCGGTTCTGGACTGAAGCGCCTAGAACCGCTCGGCCACCGCGGCCGGCTACAAAGAAAGAAACTGGAAATAAAGTGAAGTAAACGGCAAGGCGCCGCTTGATGCGTTCGTTTGTTCACAACCACATAACGAAAAATCAGTTTAAGAAAGCGCAGCCGCGCCATACATCAGTTCCAAATTGCGCGTTCCCAAATTGTTTGAATTTCCTGTACGTTGTTTGCGGATTTGTTCCCACTGGCGGAAATGGCAATACATGGGCGCCGCCTGTTGTAGGTAAATAAGGGCTACATGCCTGAATCGGTATTTCTGTACTTCATAAATTATTATACAATGATACTTACGAACTTTTGTTGATGTTATTAATTTATACGCCCTAAGTTGTTAAAATTTATGTTTGTTAACGGCAATTCATCTCGTGTAACCCAGCCGCTCAGCGGCCTCTTCCACTGTATTAGTTTCAATCATTTGAAAGAACGGTTACGTATTATTTTGTAAGAAAACAACTTTCTGTAAAACCCTGAAAAGCGAAAGCATACTCTACTCATTACACTGTGTCTCTAAACAATGGTGAAATATAGCATATTTTCATATCTTTTGACACCAGTTCTGTTTGTATTGTACACTCCTGGAAATGGAAAAAAGAACACATTGACACCGGTGTGTCAGACCCACCATACTTGCTCCGGACACTGCGAGAGGGCTGTACAAGCAATGATCACACGCACGGCACAGCGGACACACCAGGAACCGCGGTGTTGGCCGTCGAATGGCGCTAGCTGCGCAGCATTTGTGCACCGCCGCCGTCATTGTCAGCCAGTTTGCCGTGGCATACGGAGCTCCATCGCAGTCTTTAACACTGGTAGCATGCCGCGACAGCGTGGACGTGAACCGTATGTGCAGTTGACGGACTTTGAGCGAGGGCGTATAATGGGCATGCGGGAGGCCGGGTGGACGTACCGCCGAATTGCTCAACACGTGGGGCGTGAGGTCTCCACAGTACATCGATGTTGTCGCCAGTGGTCGGCGGAAGGTGCACGTGCCCGTCGACCTGGGACCGGACCGCAGCGACGCACGGATGCACGCCAAGACCGTAGGATCCTACGCAGTGCCGTAGGGGACCGCACCGCCACTTCCCAGCAAATTAGGGACACTGTTGCTCCTGGGGTATCGGCGAGGACCATTCGCAACCGTCTCCATGAAGCTGGGCTACGGTCCCGCACACCGTTAGGCCGTCTTCCGCTCACGCCCCAACATCGTGCAGCCCGCCTTCAGTGGTGTCGCGACAGGCGTGAATGGAGGGACGAATGGAGACGTGTCGTCTTCAGCGATGAGAGTCGCTTCTGCCTTGGTGCCAATGATGGTCGTATGCGTGTTTGGCGCCGTGCAGGTGAGCGCCACAATCAGGACTGCATACGACCGAGGCACACAGGGCCAACACCCGGCATCATGGTGTGGGGAGCGATCTCCTACACTGGCCGTACACCACTGGTGATCGTCGAGGGGACACTGAATAGTGCACGGTACATCCAAACCGTCATCGAACCCATCGTTCTACCATTCCTAGACCGGCAAGGGAACTTGCTGTTCCAACAGGACAATGCACGTCCGCATGTATCCCGTGCCACCCAACGTGCTCTAGAAGGTGTAAGTCAACTACCCTGGCCAGCAAGATCTCCGGATCTGTCCCCCATTGAGCATGTTTGGGACTGGATGAAGCGTCGTCTCACGTGGTCTGCACGTCCAGCACGAACGCTGGTCCAACTGAGGCGCCAGGTGGAAATGCCATGGCAAGCCGTTCCACAGGACTACATCCAGCATCTCTACGATCGTCTCCATGGGAGAATAGCAGCCTGCATTGCTGCGAAAGGTGGATATACACTGTACTAGTGCCGACATTGTGCATGCTCTGTTGCCTGTGTCTATGTGCCTGTGGTTCTGTCAGTGTGATCATGTGATGTATCTGACCCCAGGAATGTGTCAATTAAGTTTCCCCTTCCTGGGACAATGAATTCACGGTGTTCTTATTTCAATTTCCGGGAGTGTATTTTATATCCTTTGAAAAGGATGGTATGTCGAAACGCGTAAGGCGATTTTGGAAACAATAAAAAGTGTGCTCAGTACGTAAGTTATTAAAATGTGACCAAATGGCCGCGTCGTCTCAGACCATTTTCATGCAAATTATAGCTGACAGGCAAAATTCAGACGTTGTTTGTGCTTATTGTCTGAGTATTTTGTTCCAGGGTACCCTTACTCCCCGGTGGCTCATTACAGAGAAACAGCAATTCGGCATTTTTTCTTACCCACATTTGGATTTTTTTATTTGCATTGCGCTGATACAATAAGCACAACAGCACAAACGTAGACGATTTGCGCTGTGTGTGTCATGCTTGTAAACAAACTTGTTTTAATCACTCTCGGTACTTGCTGTTTACAACAGCATAACCCAGTTTACTCTGCGCCCTCACTATTGGTCCTGTACTGCTCGCTTCTGTCTCGGGTTTGCTGTTCTTGCAGTGTTAGTTGTAAATTAGACGCATGCAGTTTGGCTAGGTTTACTAATGAAGAGCTATCCGATATGCACCTCGTGTATGAATTTCCGGAATTTCGTGGAACAGAGACACAACGATGCTACACTAAAGCTGTTCCCACAGCGACGGCAACCGGAACAAACAACTTTCCCACTGCTGAATTGCTCCGTATTTTGTGTTGCATGTTTTTGTGATTGCATATTACAAACTTTCCGGCATCTGAGGAAGTGTTTACTCACCGAAGAAATCATAATTAAATTATTATTTTGTAATGAGCATTCGGAATCTGTGGGCTCCTTATACCAAAGACCCCCCTGGACAACGTTCAAAAGTTTGTTGGTGGAATTTAGTTTCATCCTATGTATACGAATTTTCGAGGGGAGCTCAATAAGTAATGGAACACACTTTTTCTCAGCCAGTTTTCGTTGAAAAAAAAGCGAGATTTGTTGTGGGATACTGTGCAGTCATCTCGCTTCAGCTCCTGCAGTGACATGGAGTTTAGATAGGTGGCGGCGCTGTAAGTAGCCTTCAAAATGGCGTCTGCAATGGAGGTGCGTTCCAAGCAGAGAGCTGTCACTGAGTTTCATTTGGTGAAAACGAGAGCATCGCGGGTACTTGTAACTGCTTGAAGAATGTCTACGGATGCCTGACAATGAACAAAAGCACGGTGAGCCGGTGGGTGAGGTGTCTGGCATCATCGTAACAAGTCAGCGCAAACCTGATCAATCTCCTGCGTGCTGGTCAGCCACATGCAACTGTGACTTCTGTGATGTTGAAACGTGCAGACACACTCATTGGAGGTGATCCACCGATCATATTGTGATGCCTGGCTGCTGGATTTAAGAAGTGGTTATTCTGTTTGATGACCTACCTCAAAGTGCAACGACCAACTCGAAGTGTACTGTGCTACCCTCAGGGAATTGAAGAAACTACTTCAGCGTGTTTGTCACCACAAAACTGTAAACGAACTTCTCCTTCTCCATGAAAATGCGCAACCGAAAGGAGCTCACAAAAGCTCACTGGACTCTGCGTCTTCATCCACCCTATAGCTCGGACCTCGCATCTTTCGACTTGCATCTGTTTGGCCCACTGCAGGATGCACGCCGCGAGAAGCAGTAGGAGGATGATGGGAAGGCTATTGTCGACGCGAGACGTCGGCCAGTAGGGCGGTACCATGTGGGCTTACAGGCCCTCCCAGTAAAGCAGCGTAAGGACGCCGCATTGAACGGAGATTATGTTCAAAAATAAGATTTTGTAGCCAAATGATTGGAAATAATATGGTGTATTGGAATCCTGACTAAAACCAACCTGCTTTCATAAGAAAAAATGTTACATTACTTACTGAATTCCCCTCGTACATCAGACGTGTTCTATTTCCCACTGATATTCTCAGGCAGATCTGACGATGGAGACCGGACATCTCGAAATCAATGCAGTGTGCCAGAGTCGTTATTGAAGCCAGATATCCCTCCCCCCCCCCCCAACCACTGATAAAATACTTAAATTTCTATTTAACTAAAGAGAGCGTCCGTATTATTTAGTTATACATATGCTCGTTACCACCGTTCATAATTGTCTCACAACTCTTCATTAGAATTCGTTGTGTACCACTTACCGTGCAGGTGTACTGGTAGGTAAAGCGGTGGATGTCACTGCAGGACGTCCTGTAACACACGTATGAAAGAAGAAATTTTAGTCACATGTTATTTGAAGTAATGCACGCTGTTTCATTGTAAATGTCAATGAACAAGAGAGGAATAAAAATTTCCAGCGAGACTGCCGTATCTCATAAAACATCGAGGAATTTGACTGCGGCCTGCTGGAATATTGCCATCGATATAAAATAGTTTAGCGAAAGGAATATAGCGGAACGGTTATTTGATTGCCACATCTTCTAAATGTACATGATAGGAGAATCAATTGTATAATGTTTTATTTTAATGAAGTCAGTCCGCTCAGCCTTTTAAAATGTTATTTACTGCGACTGCAATTTCGATACGCGGTCACTGTCAAGCATTGTGGGGTATAGTCGCCCAATCAACAACATAAAGTTGCGACTTGCTAAAACGCAGTTCCAAATACACGTGGTGGTATACATAAACCCGCTGTTACATACACTATGTGAGCATACGTGAAGAAGCCACGCAAACAGCTAACACGATAGTAGAAACGACATCCACTATAAACACTATAGTCAAAATGTCGTGTAGCACAATGGCTAATGTGATCCATCCACGACGCGAAAATGTGAAAATGCGAAAAATGTACATTAATATCAGGGTAGAGTAACTCTTCTGCTGTGACATGATATTGCAAAATTTGAGTGGCGTCGTCTTTGCGTCCATGACTACGTAAAATTTCCGCTATATAGTGGTTGATTGGGTACATACCCCGACATTTTATCATTCCGCCTGTCTTAAACCACTCGCAATGCAGGAAGAACACTTATACGCACACCCTGTAATAAGCGCCAATGGTTTAATACCAAGTACTGGTGTGGAAAAAATTAACGTTTCGCGTGAAGTGACGAATAATACACATGCTTACAGCATGCCCTCGTTACTCTACACGCTCCCCCCCCCCCCTCTCCACACTCTCTCTCGATTTATCTCTATCTCTCCGTCTCTGGAGTCCCCTGTTTCTTTGTAAAGTTACGACTGCAACTGTAAAGTAGGGCAGCTTTATTCAGAAATTTTCCTTGCCGTTAAGCCCTCAAAGCCTCAGCTGAAACACGGAGGTTACTGACAATACGAAGTTTTAATTAAAAGGATGTGCTCGGAAAGCACGCAAAGGGGCGTGCGATCTGCATTGAAATGGTCACCGAAGTCTTCATCTCTCCACGCTCCAGCTAATGACATAATTATGAAGAAGAGTAACGTTTGTCTCACGAATACACCGAGATTTAATTTACTAAGATGGGCATACTAGAAAGTCGCGTGTTCCCTTACAGAGTCGTAATTCAGAAAAGATTTGAAACTACTTCCAGTAATTGCAAGGCTTACATCATTATGGATCATCTACGTCGACATGTCTGTTATGGACAACAGCGATTGTAAATATTTCAATAAAAAGCAGTCCATATCGTATATCGCTCTGTACGACTATATACAGACCAAGACTTGAAATGACGTGAGAATCTTGTGCACGGAGCAACTGTGTGGTACCGACTGCAGTTCATGACCGGTAACCTGAATCAAAAATTAAAACTTTTTACCGTCTGGATTACTTTTAATTTAAAAAAAAATAAAATCTTCTTTGAACACTTGGTAATATCTGTGCAATTTCTTGGAAAAATGGTTTTCTACGTACAGAAATTTATTCAAAATAACTAACAATTTAGCAACCCATTGTTTTTGGTTGCCTAGGCTTAAAAAATAGGTGTATACCACAAACCGTGTTAGTCCGTTACCTATAATGTTAAAAAATGTTGGAAAGTTATAGTAATTGCAAAAGAATCGTAAAGATCAAATAATTTCATCTTTTCGTCATATATCTTGCTTTCTGTGACTGCAAAAGAAAAATTTGAGAAACTGGTATGGACATTGCGCCTAATGTAAGATGTGTACTCTCTTCGTTTTAGTTTGAATCTGAAACTAACAGTGATGTTGTGCAGACAGTACCATACGACGTAAGATTTTAAAATCTGATGAAAGTTGCCAAGGGTAGTATGCCTAGACACGAATACATCAGACAGCTTGTTGATGATTCATAGTGCACCTACTGTATTACGCTCAAATGAAGAGGGTCAGCTGTAAAGCAACAGGAGAGCAGAAATGCATCAAACCAAAACAACAACAACAACTATGATGATGATGATGAGAAGGTTGGTAGTGCTCAGTTATATGACGGAAATATTGATTTTGTAGGAATTGTACATGTCAAGATATCTGTAGAACAATTTTATTTGCTTGACTCTTAAAAAGCACTTACGTTGTGCGTGTTGCATTGAAGTGAACACAATGGAATAACACTGTCATAACATTGTTGGTTTAGTATCGATTATCGCGAGAGGAATTTCATTCAAAGTTGATGAATTTTGTGACGAGTTCCCCGTAGTTAAGAAGGGAACGACAGAGTTCAAATATCGCAATTCTCTAGAAAATGAAGTTTTCATGGAGATGATATGAACTGCATCTAGAGATGAATACATTGAGAAACTGTCCAATATTGTATGAGAGAATTTTGTGGCAATGGTTGCTGTATTAGTTGGACACCAATTCGGTGGTGCTGCCGGTGTATTAGGAAAAGTAGTGGTTGAGTTTCGCTACTTGGGCAGCAAAATAACTGATGATGGCGTAAGTAGATAAGATATACGAGGGAATACTGATAACTAATGCCTCCGAATGTGTTACGTGAAAATTCTTGAAGGTACGTTAAACACCGCCATGTTACAGAGGGTTGCAACTTGCGCCTGAGAAGAGAATAAAAAATTTAGATACGTTACTTTTCAGCACGCCCTTGTGTAATGTAGACTGGCAATAGCAAGAAAAGCGTTTCTGAAAATAGCTTTTCAGAAAGTAATTTTTTAGAATGTAACCTTACGTGGAAGTGAGAAGTGGACTATTAGCGGTATAGGCAAGAAAAGAATAAAAGCTTCTGAAATGTGGTGTTACAAAAGAATTCTAAAAATTAGATGGACGGATTGAGTAATGAGGAAGTACTGAATCGAACTGAGGAAACAATAAATTCGACTAAAAGACAGGATCAGTACATAGGGCACTTCCTGAAGAATCAATTTATTGAAGTGAGGACGGGTAAAAGCAAAAGAGAGAGACCAAGAATTGACTATAATAATCATATGAAAGTGGATGTAGACAGCAGTAGCTCTGCGGAGATAAAGATGCTTACATAGTATAGACATGGATGGAGAACATTCATCGGACCACAACAACGGCGACAACCAAAATAATACACAAAATCGAATTCTTCAGGAGTATTACGACAGTTCTAAAACAGAGTGCACGTAAATAGTGTACACGAGTAGTTACTTGATTGATTTATATTCAAAATGTTATAAACGTTAAGAGAAACAAATTACGAAAACGACGAAATGCATACACGTTAGAAAATTTTAGATTTTGGCATGTGCTAGATCTCAGTTGTATCACTTGTGTTAGAGCAAATAAATACATTTAATGTTGAATGGTGGCCATGATGTTATTTACAAAAAGTTGAGGCTTTTATTTTTTGGATCACGAAACAGATGGATCTAATTTATTAGCTTGTAAAGGAAGTAATAATAGGGTTTAAAGACCCATGTGAAGAGTAAAACAATAATTGATGAATACTTTGTAACTCTTTAAAGTTAATTAGATACTATAAGTGTCTGAGAAGAGGAATGCAAAATCATGAAATTATTGTGATTGATGGGTGGGTTATTAGGAAAAAGATACTGTCTTGAAGTAAGTGACTGAATGATTAGGTTCTTTCATTTTTTCACGGCACAATCACATGAGCATTTCGCAGTACATTGTGACTGTGTCATGGAAAATAAACAAATATAAAATATGCCATGCATGGAATTTTGCAGACGAGTCATAATTCAATTTTAGAGAAGGAATTTACTCACTATAAAAGATCTGCCAAGTGTTTTGATCTACGTCACTAAATTTGGACGTGAATAAACTTTCCTCCATTAATATGTGATAAATCTTGTCCCCTAAAATGGGTATTCAAAAGCGCTATCATCAACATAGAGTTAAGGGAAGGATTTTTCACGATTTCTTTATTGACGTAATCATACCAAGATGTACCTGAAATGGTTTAGTAGAAGGATAACCTAAAAGGAGGATCGTGGTGTCGGATGATGTAACCCCTTCAATCGCTGATGACTGCATGAGCAGCTCTCTGTAATGTGTGCAAGAGTGCTTCTTACGGATTAAAAAAAAAATCCTGTAGTTTGGCCATTATGTAATCAACAATACGAAGATACCATTACTTTAGGAAGTATACAATCGACCCTCTTCGTTCGGCTTCGTCGATTAAGAAGTGATTGATGGGTAACAGAGGAAGCTAAAAGAATCTGTGGAGCTGTACTCTGCAAGTCTCCTCGGGTATGCTGGTGGATCCTAAAATTAACATGACTCAATATATTGGCGATCCATCTGTCTGCTACCAAAATGGCTCTGAGCACTATGGGGCTTAACATCTATGGTCATCAGTCCCCTAGAACTTAGAACTACTTAAACCTAACAACACCCAGCCATCACGAGGCAGAGAAAATCCCTGACCCCGCCGGGAATCGAACCCGGGAACCCGGGCGTGGGAAGCGAGAACGCTACCGCACGACCACGAGATGCGGGCATCTGTCTGCTACCTTCATTAGAGACGCTCCTGCTGCTGCTGCTGCTGCTGCTGCTGAAGGAAGGAACGAAGACTGGTATTTAAGCAACGTCATTAGAGACGGAGCACAAACTTGGATTACGAAATGATGAGGGCGTAAATCGGTTATGAGCTTTTCAAAGGGCTCATCATTGTATTTGCCTGGAGCGATTCAGACCAATCACGGAAAACCTGAATGGGGTCGTCCGGACGGGGATTTTAACCGTCGTCCTCTCGAATGCGACTTTAGTGTGCTAAACCATTGCACCACCTCGCTCGGTGCGGCTACTGAATCCCGATGAAGACTGATGCCAAGGTTGGAAAGCGTCATTCTATAGAGGTTCATATACCGCACAAGGCGCATGCGGCGCCCACGACATAGGCTGCCCCCAAGATTGTGCTGATGGCACCGCCCCTGGTAGAACCCCTGCTCCAATGATATATCGCGCTCAAAGACTATCTTTAAACAGGTTGGCCGGTCGCAACAAAGAACGCTGCGTTTTGATCCGAGATAGTACAGGAACATCCTGCTAAGAGGAAAACACTTTTCCTATTTCGTCACTATTAATCAAATTGTCTGCGAACCTAATTTCAATTGACTCTTTTAAGCCAGACGTATTGGCAACTATCAACGTCTCGTAAAATTTTATCCAATGTCGTTTGTTTGAACAATTATCTACTACCATCTATTTTTCATGGTTTGTAGCCTCGTGGGGTAATCAGCCAATGTAAGCCTTCAGAAACAGATAGAGAATTTTGTATATGCCACGCTTTTTAAGTCCAGGCCAAGTACTGACTTTAACTTAGCAGATGGATGGATTTTGCTCTTAATACCAAATCTCCTTAAAATACTTCCTGGCTTAAAAGAGACGTCCTCCCCCTCCCTAGCATAAGGAATAAGACCACACATGTATCGCCCTCTTCGAACACATTCGCGAATGGTAGTCTCCATAGAATAACGAATCTCCTTCCCTGAGTATCCACCTAAAGGAGTCAGTGTAAGAGCATTTACAAACCCAGTTTGTGAAGTCTCAACGAGACACGAATCTCCAGGACATGTTATGTTCTTGTTAATATCTGACATTCTTTACTCAGTTGGACTAACTGGGTACACGTGCCATTACATGATCGCTGAATTGGTGGACCAGTATCCAAGGGCACCACATAGTCTGTATGAAGGCATCTGCTTTATTTTTCCGTATTCTCATTGAAATATCATTGTTCTTTGCGGATATGCATTGACTGACAAAAAAAGTGGTGCACCTATAAGGGAAGGAGGAAACTAAATGGGACTTCTGGGGTTGAGAGGATTTTCGATGTTATTTCAGTGATTACAAAGCCACAACACATTTACAAAGAACTTAGCGTTATGAGCTCACATAATAGTATGACGTCGCACCATTTCTGGTCTGGATGCATTCACCGGTTCGTTTGCGAAGGGTGTAAGCAAGCCATTGTATTTTTTCCAGATGCAGGCTGGCCCATAACTATTGTAGCTGAGTCTTGATATCCTGAGTATTGGCACCATGATGGAGTTTATGTCCAAGTTGGTTCCACGCATGATCTAATTGGGGCAGATCTGCGGATATTGTTGGGCGTAGGAGTACCTCAACATCACGCAAACAGCTCATTGAGACACTTGCCATGCTAGTATTAACAATGTTCTCTTGAAAAATGGCAGCATGATACTATAGCATTATTGGTAACATATCAGGACTCAGGATTCTGTGCCTTGCTGTGCTGCCGTCAGTGTTCACTCAGCCACTGCCAGCTGTGACCTGAAGCCAGGAGTAACACTGCTGTACCTCTACAAAACATTGGAAGAATGGGGCTCTCCCAGGCCGCCGCCATATTCGCTGACAATGGTCATCTGGAGTATTGCAGAACCGAACATAATGCGACGGCATTCATGAGCAGACCATGTTTACCAGTCAAGACACCACTCTACACTCAGCAGTTTGTTTGTGGTGCTAGTGGAAATCCAGCTCGGCTGCTGCCAGTCCCTGACTGATGGTGCAGGATGACTCGAGGTTGACCGGAAGCAAGACAACGAGTATGCTGCCCTCACGACCCCATCAGTCCGATAATGGGCCACTCTGACGACCAAATGCCCCACAGACATGGTTACTGCACGATTCGACCAAACGGGCTAATTGAGATAGACAATTAGTTCCTTTCGAGGTGCTGATAAAAAGTACACGGCACCCCAGTGTCCGTCACAGTCATAGTCGATATGTGACGGGTTTCATCCCGCCTATGTATTATACCAGCCTTTGTAACGGCACTAGGCATCAGTATCAGTAATATACTCTGATGACTGGTCTGCCCATCACACAGACATACACTTATAATCATTCACATACTCACCGGTGTTTAGCAAGTGCACAAAGTTACACTGTGATCCCGACCACGTCTTCTGGGCACTTCGCTTTTTGTCAGTCAATGTATTTTAATACTTTCCATCCTCTTTAGAATAGCATCCATCTTTTCTGGTGTACCCCAGTGTAAACCCTATCACTGCAGTAAAAGTAAAATTCTTTGATTGTATTAATGACTTTCTATCGTCCCTGGCACACCACCTCTTCCATCCTGCCCACAGACGCACTCGGCGCCTTATACGGCCAACTCCTACCTTCGTGGGCCGTGACGTTTATCAGGAGGACAAATAGGGCGAGTGTTTGACGGTTCGCGGCATTTTTCGGCTGCTAAGGGTGGCAGCGAATGCCAATCGCCCATTATAAAATTCCTGCAGCCGTACTGGACGTGTCTGGCGACAGCTGGCGGGCCTTTACATGCCAGCGGGTGTAATGAATGAATGAGGCTGCCTCTCGCAGCCTGCCAGAAGCCGCCTTCCATTACTTACACCGGCGAGCCGACGGAGAACACAGCACGTACGCATGTGTGTGTGTGCGGCGCGCTCAGCTCAGAGCAGAGACATGTGAGCGTCCGTTCCAATTTGAAGTCTGGCTGGTGCGCTCTCCTCGGCGCATGCATATTGGATGCCCGCTGCGCTGCGCCGTCCACCGCCGCTCGGCAGCAAATAAGGCCAGCCGGGATCCCGCAGCAGTAGCGCCTGCTGGCCCCGTGACCTGCTACCCGCGCTACCTGCGGCCCGCTTCCCGCTGCCCTCACAGCTACAGCGGCGCTACGCTCATTCAAGATCCAGAGGGGCACGGCGCTAACAGCGTACCGAACTTCCAGCTGGGAAAGCTGCCAGACTGGTACTGCCGTGTTCGGAATGTGCTTTATTAAACGGGACACCTGCTGACGTACACCAAGGGGAGTTCCCTTTTAGGGTGAAGCGTTTGACACACTGCTCCGCAGTGGTTGGCTCACTGTACTCGTATTTGAGAGCACAGGCGACCGTCCCAGATTTGGCTCTTACGTGATTTTGCCAAATCTCTCGAGGCAAATGACAGGACGACTGAAAAGAATCCGAGGTTGTGCTCCGTTTCTAATGATGTCGATGTCGACGGCACGACAGACCCTAACCTTCCTTTACAGTGCGCCACTGCGAACAGTTAACCGAGGTCCAAGAATACGAATTAGATTCCCAGATAAGAGTAAATAGAATACGTACGTTTTATAGAGAAAAAGGTATCGTTGGGAGTACACCAGCGAAGTGTGATGGGACCGCTCTTGTTCCCTACGTACATAAATGATCTGACTGATACGGTGATCAACAATCTGCAGTTGTTTGAACATGACGCTGCAATATACGTGGAAGTATCGTCTTTGAGTGAATGTAGAAAGATACAGGATGATTTACACAGACTTTGTATTTTGTGTGATGAATGGCTGATTGCTCTAAATGTAGGAAAATTAAGTTAATGCAGATGATTAAGAAAACCAATACTGTTATTATCGAAAAGAATGAATAGAACTTGACATAAAATGACAATGCGGAGAGTGCCCATTTCATGTACATATTTTTTAATTTCATTGTTTTAATCACCAACTGCTTTGAACAGAATTACCAGTTTCGGCCCTACAATAGCCATCTACAGAATCTACAACAGAATTAAAAAGAAACATTATTATCTACTGCAGTAGGAGACTGAAAACAAAGGACAGAAAATGAAATATAAAACACCATAAACCTCTCAGTCTGCTGCACTACAACGAGCCATAATCATATGAAACACTGTGAATAAGAATTTTCATGCATGCTTCGACGTGAGATGTACAGGATGCAACGCATGCTACATTCGTTGAAGCATGGATAACATACTGGATGCGGGCGTAACGTACAGGATGCTTTGCGTCCTAGAGGGCGTCCCAAAAACATAGGCAACGCTTAGTATGTTCTGCGGTAAGGGACACTGATAGGTTTTCAAGAAGGAACCCACATCCCGAAATGCACGACCTAGGCGCTGGTGAATGTCGAAGTATGAAATGCGTGTGTGTTCCACATTACGTGAACAAATACAACACGAGTGGCACATCGCGCTGTCTACATCAAAGACGGTCTTCAAACTGGGTACCTCCTACTCCAATGCAGAGCCTACATCGGCGATGCTGAGTTTCGCGGACATGAGCCAACATACGCCGTTTTCTTTAAAGTATTTCAATCGCTCCGTGGACTCGAGCAGAAACGTCCTCCGCTGACGTCACAAATGTGCCATACACAGAAAATAGTCGACAGATGTCAGATTTGACACCGTGATGTCAGATCTGGCGACCGTGAGATTGGGATATGCGACGTTGAGGTGATTCCACACATCGACATCAAAGTGTGCTGAAGCTCCGTCGTGTTGCAGTCACGTGTTCATCTAAACATGTAGTGGCTCGACATCCAGTAGGGTAGGCAACACACCTCTAAAAATGTGAGGCATGTCGGTTTGGCAGTTGTTTTGGCCCAATATTGTGGTCACCAGCTACCCCTGCCCACATGTTAATACAGACCCTGTGTTTGTGATTTTGAATCACATGCTCACGGAGATTTTCGTCCGCCCAAACATGCATGCTGCGCTGGTTAAATATGCCGTCTATAGTAAGCTTGTATTCATCCCTGAATAGGACCAAGCTCGGGTATTGTTGTAAATACCACTGCGCAAACTGTACCCGTCGCGGGTAGTCCTCGTACCATAATGCCTGGACTTCCTGCAGATGATATGGATGGAGCCGGTGTTTACGAACAAGATGCCTCAAGGCACTTTTGTCTGTGAACAGCACCTTTGTCACCTGCCGAGTGCTGGTGGCTGCATCTTCTTCGAACATTGTCAGCAAGTCCTCCACCAACTGTAGTGTTCGAGCTGAGCGTGGACGACCTGCTTCACTTATCGGCACCTAACAGAGGACAAACAGTAAACTGAAGTAGTATTCACAAGTACCAAGTGCAAAGTGCTACTACTTCACTTTACAATGGACACACCTCACGCAGAAAATACCTACTTGCAGCTTTCCTGCTTCTCTGAGGCCTCTCTCGATGGCTGTCAACGTAAAATGATTTGGGATACGTCTGTTTGGAAACCGTTCCACATAAAATCTTGTAGCAACTCTCTGATTGCCATAAGCTTTGACGTACACGAGCACCATGTCGGTCATTTATGCAACTGTGTACTGGCACACGTCGCACTGATGTTAATAATGCTACAACCTTGGCAGACCACAGACGGTCTGCAGGAGGATGCGCTCAAGGGCTACGTCCAGGAATGTACTTCATGAACAGGAATGTTATTAGGCTCAGATCGTCCATAGATGGCTCAAAGATTCAGACACCTTAACGAATAGGAACAAACCGTCACAATACTTCGTTCTCATACTTCCAGGCTCTCTAGCTCCCAGGCCGTAAGTTTCCGGATATGGATTACGTCTTTAAAATCGATCAGTTCACGTCCCCACACAACACAATACCGTTATCGGTGTTTTCGTGGGATACCCTGTATATCCGATTGAAGTATGCATGGAAGTTTTGATTTATATTATGGGTATTTTAGTACGGTTATGGTTACTGCAGTTGGGCGAACAGCGGTACAGTAACCTGCTCTTCAGGCCACATGAATCAAAAACTAGGCTGGAATATGTTTCAAAATGAGGCTGTTTACTTTGATGACATTAAAAGAGGTAACAGCATTTTGCTTTTCTAAAAAATCAGGGATAGTGCTAAACCCTGAATGAATCAGCACTGCGGTTTATAGGAAATTATCAATTGCGAAAGGGAGGGCTGACATGAATAAGTGAAACCGTTGAGGTAGAGGCTAGAGAGAGGGGTGTAGTAGAGGATACGAGGGGTGTAGTACGTGATGATTGAAAGAAGGGCTATCTCTGTGTTGAATCTCATAAGGGGGGGATAGCTGACAGGCGAGCACGTGGTCCGGACAGGCAGTATGCCAACGTTGCGCTGGAGAAAATGTAATGACTTCGTAAACCATACCTTATGGTTTCCAGAGCAAATAATGAAGCGAAGTAGGTCTTCACATGGGAAAATGCCAACTTCTGTTGTATTGACAAGAACGTGATTTAAAGATCTATTTCGATATTTTCCTTGGGAAATTTTTTTGGAAGGTATGTAAAATCTAAAATGTTGAGTAAGCATCCAGTGTTTACTACTGTGCTATGTCGCTCAGTTGGTAAGCGTGATCGCTTAAGGACTCTAGGTTATAAGATGAAATGTCACCGTTCAAAGAATTTGACAAACATCTACTCTGACAGCTTACCTAACGACCAAGGCGAAACATACATAGTCAATCCCAAGTTGAAGTTCTAGTAAGATTACGAAGCAAAAATTAGGGTTTTGAAAATCCTAACATAAAAGCCAAATGCAAATGTAGCCTACTTGTATACGAGAACTCAATATACAATAACACAACAGTAAAAATACTGCACAATAAAATCAAAATTAGAATCGAAATGTGTAATGTATAATAGCTCTCTTATTTCTGACCAAATGTAGAAAAAAAGGAGTAGCTAATCGAGCCAGTACTCTATCGACGTCCTTGTAATATCAAATGTAACTGGACCTCAAATAGTGAGGGACGACTAGTTCTACTTTAAAGCAACTTGATGTGCAATACAAGCCTTCTTACTGGAGTTGTCACTGGAGTTGTCTATAATGAAGTACTATCTGAAAAAGCCAACACAAATATTGAGGCCGGCCGAAGTGGCCGCGCGGTTCTGGCGCTGCAGTCTGGAACCGCGAGACCGCTACGGTCGCAGGTTCGAATCCTGCCTCGGGCATGGATGTGTGTGATGTCCTTAGGTTAGTTAGGTTTCACTAGTTCTAAGTTCTAGGGGACTAATGACCTCAGCAGTTGAGTCCCATAGTGCTCAGAGCCATTTGAACCAACAAATATTGAGTCAAATATTGATAAGATCTGAAAGTGGTGCCAAGGTTGGCAGCGTAAAGGTAAAGCTTCGCAGTCTCGTCCGAGTAGGCCAATGAGGTCCGACCGACCACCGTCTCGTCCTCTGCCAGTCGCGTCATCGGAAGTAGTATGGAGGGGCACTTGCTCGGTACACGGCTCCCCCTGTCGTTGTCGGGTTTCTTGACCTTGGAACCGCTACTAATCAGTTCAGACCGCTATTAATCAGTTCAGCAGCTCCCCAGTTGGCGTCACAAGGCCACTTCCACCTCGGAACAGTTCTCTCCCCAACGAAAAATCCCTGGCACTATTTAGAATCTATCCAGAGCTCACCGCGTGGCAGTCAACCGCACTGACGAGACAGCCACGGAGGAGGACGCAATGATTGGTAATTTCCTTTAATCGTTAAGAAGAGCAGATTACTGAACTTCACAAAAGGAAGAAATTTCACTGTTTCACATTTGAAAATTGCCAACTTACGAATATCTGGGTGTAACATTCTGTGGGATATTAAGTGGAATGGTCACAAGAATAAGTTTTCTGTAGGTGGCAGACATAAGATCACTGTAAAGATATTGGGAAAACATCAGTCTATAAATGGATATTGCTTGCTTTTAGTGGACATACCCTAGAACACTGTTCAAGCGTGCGGGACCCTTACCAGATAGGACTAGTAGGGAATATTCATTGTTCAATAAGAGGCGCTGCACGAATGGTCTCAGATTTCTTCGAGTCACGACAAAGCCTCCAGGTAATGCTGAAACACCTGAACTTCTTGACGCCTGGAGACAGCTACCCTGCTACAGCCTACTTACAGAATTTCAAGAAACAGTGTGATGAATCTAGTAATAAACTAAAGCCGCCTTACGTATTGTTAGGTACCACGAGGACAAGATTAATCATATCATGCACGGAAGCATATATATAAGCGTCTTTCCCGCGCTTCGTCCGCGAATGGAATGACAAGAACCCCAATAAGTAGAGCAGTAGAAAAAGCCCTCGTCCACGTACCTCACAGTCATTTACAGAGAATGGAAGAAGATAAAGAAAACAAGGGCCTAATTTTCCTTTTATACAAATTTGATGCAGACACAATCCTCTGCAACACCGTTGCTGGAGGACTGGGTCAATGTGCTCTTGCAAAGCATCGACGAAAACTCGTTAATAAACTACCTTTGATTTATAATTCGGAGCAACGGGGCTGCGCATTATTTACGGTGGAAGAGCGGGAACTCGACAGAACTAGGGACGGCGCCGGGCGTCGCTGTTCATATTTATATCTCAGATATTTTACTAGTACAGCTATTATTCCGCGGAACAGTAATCCCGGACACAAATATACCGAACATTCTTCTCGAGGCGCCTCCGCAGCAGCGGGGGAAACAAAAGAAGGAAGCGCAGCGCCCGTATTTCATATCACGAGCGCGCTGGCCCGGGGCGCTTCGCAGCGACACACTGTGCGCCGCTGTTTTGTTTTTTGTTGCTACGCTAGCGCCGCTCTGCACCGCGCTCACACATATGTCGCGGAAGCTATTTTGTATCGCGATGCGCGGTGCGTAGCTTCTGGTGCCGGGCGCCGCTCGCAAGAGCTGTAGGCCGAAACTGTCTCCCCGAAGCACCCCAAGTGGGGCGCACACCGTAAATAAGAATATTTAGGAGAACATTGGAATTCCCAGTGTACTCCTTGCACCGAAATTCATTTGCGCTTCAGTTACGAGGGCAGGCTGAAAACTTTAATATTTATTCACACTAATTTGGCATGTTAATGATATTATAGCGAGTTTTGCGGTAGTAGCTATGATTTAAACTCTGTTCAGAAGTACAGTTACATGACAACCGTTGTAGTATATCATTCCTAGGCGGGCCATGCAGTCGCTCGTTTGGCTGTTAGGGACACCAGGGACTACAATATAATTTGTTGGGCAAGTGTTCTTTGTTCAGCCTGGATATGATGTGTTGGTGTTTCGCTAATCTGTCAGAAATGAGTTGTGATTGAGGACTATGATTATGGCTAAAGGGCTGGTGAGACATGTTTTCCTGCTTTTTTTTGTAAATACTGTCAGAAAACATGACAGGAAGCAGCACATCTTAGAGGAGCAGGAAGTGACGAATGGAAAACAGCTGCATTTTTTCCCTGAGCTCGAATGACTTAAAGTTAAAACAGTTCTGGAAGTTTCCTTGAGTTATCGAAACTCGGGGGAGAGGGGGTCGGAGATGTCGGAAATCATCTTGCATCTGTTTTGGAATTGTCCTTTGAAAGCGTTTAAAATTTCTGAAGTGAGGGTTAGTGGTTTTCCGCGTAATCGACAGGCTATTTCTCCAATATGGGAAATAACGGCACCATGTAACCACCAAACGCTGCTGAAATGAATATTTGTTCAAAGGCAACTAGTTTCAATCAACCGACCAAATCACGAATTTTCACTACGGCAAGTTTACAAAAACGAAGTTCTACCGTGAAGGCTATTAGGAAAGTAAGGTCCGGTAGATCGCGTGATGGAAACAACAGTGAAAATACGATGAAGCGTGGCATGGATGTGTTGGGTAGTGCCTCCAGTATGCCTGTCCATTGCGACACGTTGCTATTTTTAGTTCCGAGCACACAGTCAGCACGTAAAGATGCCTACAACAATAGTGTTTTCCACCAATAATCTGAGTTCCCTTTGCGAGGTTTCGCTTAATTTCATGCAACACCACATAATGTACGTGTCATTCATTTCCTTCTTCGTGACAATTCTAGGCCGCACACTGCAGGGGCTATGAGGCACTCCTACAGCGTTTTAGATGGGAAACGTATGAACACCTACCATAAAGCCTGGACTTGGCACCCTCAGATGTTCATCTCTGCTCATATGAACCGCTGACTATAAAGACAAGATTTTGGCACGGGCAACGAACTGCAGAACAGAGCAGAGAAGGGCGGAAACTGTGTAGAGAAGTAGCTGGAATGTGCAGCTTATTGTCGAAAATAAAACATTTTTAATTTTCACTGTGATTTCCATTTCGCGATTGATAGGGCGTAATTTTCGGAAGAGCCCCCGTATATGACACTACAACTTTGGCCACACAGTGTTCTTAACAGTATTATGCACGTCTAATTTTTGCACTTTGTAAAGACATATAAAATAAGACATACTTGTATGTGCCAGAAGCTGCAATAGAAACATTTATATACATTTTCCTCCAGGAATATTCCCTTATTTGATATAGTGTTAATCTGTGAAATGAAGATGGTCACTTTACGAAATAAGTGGCTGTGTAGTTTACATCAAAAAAAGTTTTGCGCCGCCTCGGTTAAGAGAGATCAGGAGCCTGAACAGAAAATTGGAATAGAGATCAACATAAACATCATTACCGCCCTTCTTATTACTCATGAAATCCACACATTGCTCGTTGTACCACCGTACAGTCAGACCTTCAGAGGTGGTGGTCCAGACTGCTGTACAAACGGCTACCTCTAACACCCAGAAGCACGTCAATTCCGTTGATGCACGCCTGTAATCGTCGTGGCATACTATCCACAAGTTCATCAAGGCACTGTTGGTCCAGATTGTCCCACTTCTCAACGGTGATCCGACGTAAACCCCCCGGATTGGTTGGTGGTCACGTCGTCCGTCGTCCATAAACAGCCATTTTCAACCTATCCCAGGCATGATTGATAGGGTTCATGTCTGAACAACATGCTGGCAACTCTACACAAGCGATGTCATTATCCCGAAGGAAGTCATTCACAAGATGTGCACGATGGAGGCGCGAATTGTCGAGCATGAGAGCGAATGCCTCTCCAATATGCTGCCGATATGGTTGCACTATCAGTCTGAGGATGGCATTCACGTATCGCACAGCCGTTACGGAGCCTTCCATGACCACTAGAGGCGTACGTCGGCCTCACATAATGTCACTCCAAAACAGCAAGTAACCTCCACCTTGCTGCACTCGCAGGACAGTGTGTCTATGGCGTTCAGCCTGACCGAGTTGCCTCGAAAAACGTCTCCGACGATTATATGGTTGAAGGCATATGCGACACTCATCGGTGAAGAGAACGTATTGCCAATCCTGAGCGATCCATTCAGCATGTTGTTGGGCCCATCTGTACCGCGCTGCATGGTGTCGTGGTTGCAAAAATGGACCTCGCCTGGGACATGGGGAATGAAGTTGCGCATCATGCAGTGTATTGCGCACAGTTCGAGTCGTAACACGAAGTCCTGTGCCTGCACGAAAAGCATTATTCAAAGATGGTTCAAATGGCTCTGAGCGCTATGGGACTTAACATTTAAGGTCATCAGTCCCCTAGAACTTAGAACTACTTAAACCTAACTAACCTAAAGACATCACACACATGCATGCCCAAGGCAGGATTCGAACCTGCGACTGTAGTAGTCGCACGGTTCCGGACTGAAGCGCCTAGAATCGCTCGTCCACCACGGCAGCCAAGCATTGTTCAACATGGTGTCGTTGCTTTCAGGGTTCCTCCGAACCGTAATCCGTAGGCAGCGGTCATCCACTGCAATAGTAGCCCTTGGGCGGCCTGAGCTAGGCATGTCATCGACAATTCCTTTTTGTCTGCATATCCTCCATGTCCGAAAAACTTCGCTTTGGTTCACTCTGAGGCGCCTGGACACTTCCCTTGTTGAGACCCCTTCCTAGCACCCAGTAACAATGCGGACGCGATCGAACCGTCTAGGCATGGTTGAACTACAGACAACACGAGCTGTGTACCTCCTTCCTGGTGGAATGACTGGAACTAATGGGCTGTCGGATACCGTCCGTCTAATAGGCGTTGCTCATGCATAGTTGTTTACATCTCTGGGCTGGTTTTGTGATATCTCTGAAGAGTCGAAGGGGCTGTGTCTGTTACAAAATATCCAAAGTCAAGGTCCGTCTTCAGGAGTTCTGGGAACCGGGGTGATGCAAAACTATTTTGATGTGTGTATATTCATTATCACATCTGTTGGTTGTTATGAGATGTAGTTCTCTAATTAAATGGAAGATTCGAAGAACTGTGTACAGAAAATGTCAAAGAAGAAGGCTAAAAATATAACAGGTGTACAGTTACTCGTATGCGTAGGCGTGGAAATATGAGTAATTGTTTCCTGTTTTCTAGGTTAGTGTTACAGTGTAGTGCTCGGTAGGAAGAGGCGTGTAATTGGTGTTTAGTGAGACGGATAATTCATGGGAAAATTGAAGCCAATTATCACGAGTCCACTACTTCTGCTGGTCTCTCACGATGAATCGTTCGCGTATTACAGACAAACACTTGTTACACGAGAGCTGAGTCATCCTCGTGCTAGCATGACAACACATGCACTTCAAAGAGTTCGCGCATCAACAGTTACCCTGAAGTAGTATGGCTGTGTATGATTAAGTGAAAATGGTTTAACTGCATCGTACCATACTATGTTAGGGTAATGCTGAGAGACTCCAAAACATCGATATCTGGCGTATTTCTAACATTTTGTAACGTAGTAACAAGTGCTCGGCTGATTTAATGCGTGGTACTTTGTCGAGATACATATGCACAGGCTCCGTCAACTCACATCCTAATATAAGAAATCTTGTTTGTCGTTTGTCGCAGCTCTCTATTCGTGCTGCTTCTTTTATCATGGACGATGTGGCGTATAGACTAACAACTAACCCTAAACGAATATTTGTTTCCCTGTTCCATGTCTTCTGTTATCGTTGGACAATGATTCATGTTGTAATACGTGTGAAACTATTATTCTCTTCTTTATGGGATGTTTCTCCTTGTTGGCTCCTTGCACGACGTTTTTGTGCCTTAGTAATGAAGAAAAACACCACCTGGGTTACTTAGTATGTGCCTTCCTTCATTACAGTGTAATAGAGGGGTTCCCCGAGACATCATGTTCACACGTTACTCTTACGTGACACCACATTTCAAAGCCTTCTAATAGTTTTATTTCTGCATTCTCCTCTGTCATACAAAGAGCTTTGTTCAAACAGTTCATTCATTTCTGCATTCACTACTGTCCAATACTGAGATTAGTTCAAACACTATTTATTCAGTAATCTTTTTTCTAGTCTCAAATTTCACATTTTCGGATGTTTACAGCTGTTTCTTTTTATAGAAATTATTTTTTCCCTTATGCAATTCTCGGTACTATATTTTTCTAGAATTTTCCTTCATTAAATGTTCTATTTTCATATATTAAAATTAATCCATGTATTCAAGTCTCTCTAACAGTTTAACATTCAGGAGTACAGGATAGCTACCTGCTGCACTCATCATAACGTTAGTTTCCATATTGTGTAAGAGCATGTTACCGTTATCAGCTGGCATATATTTCATTTCATTTAACATCTGACTCTGTTGCTGGTCACCTTTGGCAAACACTGCTGTGTCTCAGCAAACCGTATCATGCTGCTCAAGATAAAAACTCTCACATCGAGGTGGTGTTTCACTTCCATCGTTTAACGCAACTAAATTTTTTTAATATTTACTTTAAGAGCTTATTTTGCAACACTGTGGCAATTCGTCACACTTGATAACTGATTTCGTACACATTTTATGATAGTCTTCAGATCTAAAAATTAAATAAAAAATAAAACGTTAGTAAATAACTATGTAAATCGGTAACATTGATTGAAAACGTTTAGTATTCTTGAAACTGCACCTGATTAAGTGGATTATATAGGTCGTCAATACTTAAAATTAAAAATTTTTCAAATTGTATCTGATTACTCATGAGTTTTGAAAAGGCTTTTTTTTTTCAAATAACTTGGTCATAAGGTGTAAAAATGTCCTATTCTGGTACAATTTTAAGAATTTTAGATGTTAAATATCTTCAGTCTACGTTATTTTCTTGCACAGTTATTAATATTTCATTATTTATTTTATTTTTGATCATTTACTGTGATCTAAACTTCTTGTGAGGTGTGACTAATCGCAAATGTGACTCTTACAATGAGTATTTTTAAAAAATATATACATTTGGGGCATCTCTCTTAACAATATGTTATCCATTATTACAACTTAAATGTATTAGAGAGGCTAAAGTATCAAGAAATTGTCATTAAGAGAAATCATCTACACACATATACGATTAATGAATATTTTCAGTTAGTTGTAGACATCTGTTAAACCACTAGAACGTTCCAAGTGGAAACCATCGAAACTTAGTGCCATTGCGATGGCAACTGAATATCGGCCTTTCATTACGCCGTATGAACTAGTTCTCTATTCTGGATGAACTACCTGGCTATGATATTTTAATATCGAGGAAAAAACCACCACTCGATTAACCCTGAAAAAAACTGACTGATGCAAGAAAGATACGATGCTCATTTTTTAATTATACACCATTAAAAATTTGCGACAGCTTCTGAATTCAAAGGGTGCAAGTCTCTATGGTACTTTCTCGCGAGGAGCCATATCTAAAACTGTAAGCAGCCTCATTCTGTCTCAGATCAAGCTTCTTAGTTTATTTATTTATTTTTTCATCAAGCGTAGAACATTTCATAGCTCTAAATGTGTGCTTTCTTCTCAACCTGGGGGTTGATTTGAACACATGGGTACTTTACTGATACCGAGCATTCTAGGCGCGCAGTCCGGAACCGTGGGACTGCTACGGTCGCAGGTTAGAATCCTGCCTCGGGCATGGATGTGTGTGATGTCCTTAGGTTAGTTAGGTTTAAGTGGTTCTAAGTTCTAGGGGACTGATAACCACAGCAGTTGAGTCCCATAGTGCTCAGAGCCATTTGAACCATTTTTTGATACCGAGCAGACGGAGAGTGCGAGAAGTGTGCTATGTGCATGCCACATACTTTACAATAATTCACTACTGATTTATTGATCATTAAACACTGTAAAGGATAAGTAGAATATTTATGTCAGCTCAGCATGTTTGTTTAGAACTGAGAGCTCATCTTTTAAACAAAACAAAATATGCAATCATTGAAACTTCCTGGCAGATTAAAACTGTGTGCCCAACCGAGACTCGAACTCGGGACCTTTGCCTTTCGCGGGCAAGTGCTCTACCAAAGGTCACGAGTTCGAGTCTCGGTCGGGCACACAGTTTTAATCTGCCAGGAAGTTTCATATCAGCGCACACACCGCTGCAGAGTGAAAATCTCATTATGCAATCATTGATTAATAATGCTCCATGGCAGCAAAATAACATTACGCAAAGATCAGTTTAATTATAGCAGCTATAAAAAATATCGGCAACAACATGAAGATTCCACCGACAGGATATTAAAACCAAGAACTATTACTTAAGACAGCACTGCAACTGTTGACTGCTATGACACAACGAAATTTACATAATCTGGCAACCCGAAATAGGTGAATTCTCACAGCAGAATTCTAACAAGGTACTATGATCGCATCGCTGACGCACTAACACGCAGCGTCAAATTATAGCTGTGCCCGTCCCGTAACTAAGCCCAGTTGCTGTTCAGTCAGAAGAAGTCTCCACAGGTGGCGTAAATCTGGAGAAAAGCGCCATCGCTCTCTATATCGCACAGTTTCCCCTTTCATCGGTGCCAGTGAGAAATTCAAGTTGAGCCCTGCCGTGCTACTGAAGCGGTAAGACTTCTCCTTCCTCCGACCATTACAGCGCGAGTTATAGGGATGTGACCACTTAGACTTTCACGGCGTTTTAACTGACGATATTCTTCTCGGGTCTGCAATCATCTTTTAAAAGAAGTTATCGAAATTAGACTGGTACGTATTATAAGTCGTTTGGGGTGGGGGTAGGAAGGGGTTAACTGACATTAAAAAACAACGGTCGTCGACTACGCCGGCAGAATCATTGACAGTGGTACTCGGCAATGGTTCACTGTATTTTGCCAGCTTTCACCACTTAGTATCTGTACGTTAGCTTGAGGAAGGGGCAGCAGTGACGATATGTGACACACCAGCTGCTGGCCTCCCACGGCCTATAAAAGGGCTACCGATCGCGGTATCAATCAGTTCCGGCGTCATTAGCACACAGCGTTCTCATCTCAAGATGATGATCAGCTGCACCGAGGAAATGTTTTGTTCAGATGATTGTATGAGCTCGCTGCAGACCCGAGAAGAATATCACCAGCTATTGCGCCAGGCTGTTAACGACTGCTTCAAGGCAGAAGAACATGATGTTTTATCAAACTGGAATCTAAAACTTGTTGCATCGGTTGGATGATTGCCTCAAAAGTTCAGGCGATTTTTCCTGATTGGCGTACAGATTCTGGACTAAACGGCCTTCGAACGGAAACTCTTTATCGTCCCTCTATTTTGCTTTTAGTCGCCAGTATTCTGACTAATTTGATGCGGGACACCACGAACTCCTCTCCCGTGCCAACCTCTTCATCTCAAGCAGTTCCAACCTACGTCCTCAATTATTTGCTGGATGTATTCCAGTCTCTGTCTTCCTCTAGAGTTTTTGCCCTCTGCAGTTCCCTCTAGTAACGTGGGAGTCATTCTCTTCTCCTGGTCACTGTTTTCCACATATTCCTTTCCTCTCCGATTCTGCGCAGACCCTCCTCGTTCCTTACCTTAACAGTGCACCTAATTTTCAACATGCGTTGGTAGCAATACATCTCAAATTATTCGATTCTCTTCTGTTCCGGAGTCCCCGCACTCCACGATTCACTACCATACAATACTGTGCTCCATTCTCAGAAATTTCTTCCACAAATTAAGGCCTTTGTCTGATACTAGTAGACTTCTCTTGGCCAGGAATGCCCTTTTTTGCCAGTGCTAGTCTGCTTTTGATGTCCTCCTTGTTCCGACCGTCATTGGTTATTTTGCTGACTAGGTACCAGAATTCCTTAACTTCATCTACATCGTGACCTTCGATAGTGAATTCAAGTTTCTCTCTGTGCTCATTTTTGCTTGTTCTCATTACCTTCGTCTTCTTTTACTCTCAATCCATATTCTGTACTCATTAGACTGTTCGTTATATTCAGCAGATCATGTAATTCTTTCCACTTTCACTGAAGATAGCAATGCCATCAGTTAACCTTATCACTGATATCCTTTCACCTTGAATTATAATTCCACTCAACCTTTTTTTTATTTCCACCATTGCGTCTTCGATGTACAGATTGAAAAGTAGGGGCGGAAGACAACGTCCATTTCTCACATCCTATTCAATCCAAGGACTTCGTTCCAGGCCACCCACTCTTATTATTCCCTCTTGACTCTTGTACATTTCTATATTATCCGTCTCTCCCTATAGCTTAACCCTATTTTTCTCTGAATTTTGGAACATATTGCACCGTTTTTTAAATAGTTATGCTTTTTTTTTTTAAATCATCAGTCGTAGTATCCTGATTTTTCTTGCAAGTTGTTGTAGAGAAAAAGAGTTTTATGTAAGCAGTGTACTGCATCGTCAGTAGCTTTTACTTTTTAGCGTCACCTATTGTGCTAATTTAAGAATAAAAGGTTTATAAAACAATTCAGTACGCTAAGCAATGCTATTAGTTTATTATAAATGCACTTAACGTTTCTGCTACAGAAATAGAATGGTTTTAATACTTTAATATTTTACGTTATTGGTTAAAAGGTTTATGGTTAGCTAATTACAGATGATAAATTAAAATGAGATTACTTTTCTGTTTGAGTAATCACTCTGATTTCAACTGATTAATTTTGTATCAGGATTGTTTTTGCTCCACGTTTGCTTGCGTTACTAGGTCGTATCCTGTGACTATTTTACAGAGTCAACTTTTTCTGTTCTCGTTTCATTATCGAAATGTGTCTAACCCCTTGAAAAGCTGTGCCAATGGGTGGAGGTGGAGAATAAAGTTGTTCCTGAACTGCTATCTGAATGTCTTTTATAGCTGTCAAAATAAACACTTTACAAGATATTTAAATTAAAGCATTTCCTGGTATGCTTATTGATTTTCATTTTCAAATACATCTTGGTAAAGTCAGTTTAATTTGTGTGAATGATTAAAATTTTAACGTCTTTGTTATGGATTGTGAAGATTGCTAAATTAAAGATTAAAATAAAGCATTGTGAATTTTCTTGTAATTTTTTCTGAGGCTTGGTACCTTCTGCTCACCCAAATTCTCGTTAGCAGTTTCATTTACTATGTACGCTGAATTTATATGAGAATTATTGTACACGAACTAAACGGTTTGCGCCCTGGTGTACAATGTGCTTCGAGCGAAATGAACACAGGGTAAGCAGAATCATGGGATTGAAAATTACCTGCATTAACCTTCAGTTAGAGAGACAGTTAACGTTATAAGAAAGAGCAATTACCTGACGGGGAAGGTACTGCCTCTTTAATGACTTCCTACAATTTCGGAACCAACAGATGCAAGGGGTGTTTGATGCAGTTCTTGCCATAATTCTTGAGAGTGCCAGATGAGGAAAACGTTGACTATTTCCATCCACTGATTGAATTTTAAAAGATAATTATCTAAATAACAATTGTTTTAATAATATTCAAATGTGTTATAATATAGCGTGAATGTTGCTGATGAGTCACTGTCAACACTTCTGGGGGAAAGGCCAACAGTGCTGCTTATCCTTGATCAGTGAATATATAATTAAATTTGTGCTACTACAGGTGGTTCCGATGAAAAACTAGTTATCGTACAACAATGAAACTTTGCAAAAACATTTGTAACGGTATGCAGAAGAGAAATAACTAACGAATAATTCAGAGAAATAAATTTTAATTTCCACATTAGAGGATAATATTTGTTAATAGCATACCATGTTTACGATTCAGGCTACAAACGTTGTGCATCTGCATCGACGACAACCTGTAACAGCACTAGAGAATTGCCTATTGGCTTCTGTCTCGGGTTCTTCGGCCGACGTTCATCTAATGATTTTTCTGACGTTTCGTCAGCACGAGTGGCTGGCATTGTCAAAGCTTCACCCAATGGAGGATGATCATTAGAACCCGAGACAGAAGCCAATAGGCAGTTTGTCAACAAGTGGCCACGAAAGCCTTAACAATTTTGTAGCACTAGAGAATGTTCTACTTCTGCCCGAAGCACCTCAGGCGTGTTGTTGACTACCTCTCTTGGTGTGCTTATCTTCAATCTCCAAAGTGTGTTAC
Source organism: Schistocerca nitens (assembly GCF_023898315.1). Classification (NCBI taxonomy): domain Eukaryota; kingdom Metazoa; phylum Arthropoda; class Insecta; order Orthoptera; family Acrididae; genus Schistocerca; species Schistocerca nitens. Next base: position 860,554,584 of record NC_064614.1, read on the forward strand.
TGGTGACAAACGTGTCCTTCAGATAACTCCACAGCCAGTAATCACACGGGTTCAAATAAGGTGGTACTGGTAGCCAAGTTGATTGCACACGGCACACCACACAGTGACACGTGCACTACACAATGGAACTTCATGAACGTTCGTTAACGCTAACGATCCCCAAATACCGGCCGGAGTGGCCGTGCGGTTCTAGGCGCTACAGTCTGGAACCGCGCGACCGCTACGATCGCAGGTTCGAATGCTGCCTCGGGCATGGATGTGTATGATGTCCTTAGGTTAGCTAGGTTTAAGTAGTTCTAAGTTCTAGGGGACTGATGACCTCAGAAGTTAAGTCCCATAGTGCTGAGAGCCATTTGAACCATTTTTGATCCCCAAATGCAACAGTTGTGAGTGTTCACTGCCCCAGTAAAAGTAAAATATGGTTCGTCACTCCAAGAAATGTTACAGATGTCCTCAGCTTCAACCCTTGCAAGAAACGTAAGCAAAGATAATGTTTAATTAAAATTACATAAGGTGTATTTTTGCACATTTATTGCGTTACGATCGGTCTGGTTGCTTTGAACATCTTCAGGTTGTCGAGGTATTCAAAGGAATGAAACCGATGGTAGCAGAATAAATGTGTATATATACAACGGAGGGGATTTTCATTAATAATTAACATTAATGCCAGCTGTGGACTCAGCGCGATCAAGATCATTATACGCAAAATTTACTCCAACGTCTGCGTCAGGTAGCAAAAGTTTGTGAATAATGTGGAGCTCGTACGGGTACAATTTCACAGTTGTTTGCAGCACTTTTCGAATACTCAGTTTCATGACACAGCTCATGCACTGTTTCTTAGTCGTACTGTGTGGCCAGCATTCTCAGCCATGAGAATAATAACTCCTTGAACAATTTGTCGCGCAATTGCCCGCCGGTCTCTCCCAGGAGTAATTCCCTAATCGCCAGTTTATTGAAACTTCCGAATGAAGTTCTTCATCCCCGATGCGGAAAGAGTTCCTTTCCGTATTCATTTACAGCATCAATATTCGCGATGAGCGGCAACACTGTTGTTCTTGTTACGATAGAATAACTTTAGCCCTGCTCACCTTGTCCAGACCCATGTTGACTGTCTGCAACCGTAACGCACACTGATGCCTGTTATTCAGCCCACGTCGCCGTACCAATACCGGCACCTAACGGAAAGTCGCGGCACTAACGCTACTAACCACACAAAGCCTGCAGTGCATAGCTTCAACACCATTGCTACATATGTGGATACCCATACGGTATACAGTACGACTACACTGGCTCAACTCGAGAAAGTTTCATTATAACCACGCTGTACTTTGTTGAACAGTGCTATCAGCTTGGTGCATGCGACGTATTGAACGTGATAAAATTTCTACTTGAACAATTGATTACTGTATAGTCAAATACCCAAACGTTATTGTGAATGCTGCACGTTACCTGTCGTTATTGTTACAGACTAATTAAAATCATAAAATGTTCTATCAGTGTATGAATGATAAATACCTACTCCATGCATATTCCAATGCCTTAGGATTTACACAGGTCGTAATCATTATTTTGATTATTCCAAAAGTGCCTGAACTTAACATTTTTATTAAAAATTATTTTTTCTTTTTCATTGACTTTTATTACATGTTGTTGTCGTGATCTTCAGTTCGAAGACTGGTTTGATGCAGCTTTCCACGTTGTTGTATCCTGCGCAACCCTCTTCATCTCTGAACAACTATTGCAATCTACATCCTTCTAAATCTGCTTACGGTATTCATCTCTTGGATTACCTCTGCAATTTTTGCCCCCCACACTTCCCTCCGGTACTACATTGGTGATCCTTCGACGTCTCAGAATGGGTCCATACATTGCTACACTCCATACAAATACTTTCAGAAGAGACTTCCCAAGACTTAAATGTACATTCGATGTCAACCAATTTCTTTTCATCAGAAACTGTTTTCTTGCCACTGCCGATCTACATTTTACATCCTCTGTACTTTGGTCATCATAATTTGTTCTGCTGCCCAAACAACAAGACTCATCTACTATTTTAAGTTTCTTTCCTAATCTAATTTCCTCAGCATCAACTGACTTAATTCGACTACGCTCCATAATCCTTGTTTTGCTTTTGTAGTTGTTCATCTTATATTCTCCTTTAAAGACAGTGTCCATTCAGTTCAACTGCTCCTCCAAGTCTTTTGCTATCTGTGACAGAGTTACAATGTTATCAACCTCAATGTTTTTATATCTTCTCCCTGAACTTTAAATTTTTCTTTGGTTTCCTTTACTGCTTGCTCAGTGTACAGATTGAATAAAATTTGCGTTAGGATACAATCAGATTAGAAAGAGCAGCTAACATACCAGAACTATAAGATTTTACATTTTGGTAATAAATAACTAAATAAGAAGAAACCAAACCACCTTGTCTCATTCCCTTGTTAACCATTGCTTCTCTTTAATCTGCGACGACTCTTATAACTGGCGTACGGTTACTGTACAAGTTACAAACAGCCTTCCGCTCCCTGTATACTACCCCAGATATCTTCAGAATTTCAAAGAGAGTATTCCAGTCAACACTATCAAAAGCTTTCTGTAACTCTTATAAACTTACGCCTGTCTTTCGTAAACCTATCTTCTAAAACATGTCGTAGTGTCAGTATTGCCTCGCGTGTTCCTATATTTCTCCGGAAGCCAAACTCGTCTTCCCAGAGTTATTTCCGTTCTTCTATAGAGAACTCGTCTTAGTATTTGGAACCATTACTCATTAAACCGATATTTCGGCTATCTTCACACCTGACAGACAGGTAAACAATGTTAAAAATCGGAGGTATGCCAATATAAAATGGAATACACGTTGCTAGATGGATTAGGTTTTCAGAGGTAATGACAGATCAGGTACTTATCGTCCAATGGTATTGTGTACCATTTTGAAACATAGCACGTTGACTGATCATCATGAAAACTGCGATAAACGTGCGGCCGTCTTATAGTGAGAGAAATGCGAGCCAGACCTATGCACTCCGCGCTCTGCTCAATGGAGTCGCGGGCAGCCAGCTAGCTATTTGCGCCCGCAACAGTAATTAATACGGCTCGCCGATCAGCCAGGCAGCAGCGGCAGCAGCAGCCGCCTACTGCCCCTTTGACAAATGAGCTGCAGACCGCAACACAGGCAACCGAATTAGTTTGTCTCTGATCTGTGGATGAACATAGCTTGTCTAATGATGACTGCGAGACCCGTGTGTTTACGTCCGCAACCATACGTCGCGAGGACGTGTAGCGCGATTTCCAAAGGAAACGTTATACGCTCTGGAGCACAGTTTACTTTACTAGGGAAATTCCGAGCGAGCGAACCATTGCTTACCTTGCGCATAGCGTCAATATTTTTTAGTTTATCCTCTGTAGTGAATGAAACAATAATACACTGAGAGCTGTGGTATTTCGAGCACAGTTCATACCTCAAAAATAAGTAGAAAAATAGTAACCTTAAAATGTACTTTTCACTGAAAAAAGTCCATTTACAGTGGTGTTACAGCATGGAAAATGAATTCATACGTCTGTGACAGTGAGAAACTGATCTTGCATTGATGAAATATTCTCGCGTTATCAGCCGAGTCGTGGCGTCACGTTGTCGCAACGTTTCGACGAGTTTTCCCATAAATCGCCTTGAGGCGAAGTGTCGGATTCTTGTCAGTTTCGTTCCTTCGCATCCGCAAACTGCTTTCCTGAGGGCCCAAAAGGGTAGGCCAAACACATTCTTCACGAAGAGATGTCGAAACCGGCAGTGGGGGAGGAGGAGGGACGTCCGGGCATCGTGTCTTGGTGCTACCTGCCTATTCCGTCCACTGGTTTCACACCAGTGTGTTACTGACCGATTTTGTTTCTTATTTGTAATCAACGTTCAGACTATTTCGATAAGGCTCACTGCGACTCTCTCTCTCATGCCAACCTCTCCATCTCACAGCGGTTTGCTGGATGGCTGTCGTCTACTGATCCTTCAAATACGATGGTCTTACCAAGTATCTCTAAGCCCATAAACTCTTTTTTACTCATTGTTTTTCAGTTATTAATCATTATCAGTTTTCAAGAGAACTTCCTCGCTTCTTCCCAGTGCGCTTAAGTTTCAATATGCTTTTGTAACATCATCTCTAAAGCCGATTATCTTCTTTTCTGTTCTTAGAATCTATTATTCACTTCCGTACAATGATATACTCAACGTAGATTCTCAGAAATTTCTCCCTCAAATTTAGGTCGATGTCTGAACGTACTTTTTCCAGGAATGTATTCTTTGCCTGTACTAGTCTGCTTTTTATGTCCTCCTTGCTTCGTTTATCAGGATTTATTTCATTTCAACGGTAGTAGAAGTCCCTCACTCCATCTACTCCATCGTCTCCAGTTCTCATGTTACGTTTTTGCTAATGTCACTTATGCTTCTCATTAGTTTCCTCTTTCTTTCGTTTACCCTCCGTCCATCTTCTCATTGATAATCTTTCACCCGGAATTTGAATCCCAGTGATAAATCTTTCACTTATTTCCATTACTGGTTTTCCATTGTACAGACTGAAGAGTATGGAGAAACGAAGAAAGCTTTTTTAATCCGAGCATCTCGTACATTCTCATTGTTCACTCTTGGTTCTGGTATGTATGGTACAACACCCACTTTCCCTACAGCTGACAGGTCTTATGAGATCTCACAAGACCTTGCAACGTTTTACATCGTCGAACGCCTTTCAGGGGTCGGCAAATCCTAGGCGACTTTCATTTCTATGGTGTCTTTCCTCCATTGTCTAGCCCCTCTCCTTGCCTTTACTGCTCCTAAGCCAAGCAGATCGTCGTTCAATATGTAATGAATTATATTGCGTGAGGTAAACTTCTTGGCACATTTCTTGATGTTTTTAGAGAGAGTCCAACTGTGTACGCGCCAAAGAAAAACGGCTATCTGTTGTCTAGCTCCTATGCCCTCACAAGACGTCACATGTCCGCGGTCATTTAAAATGCCGTGAAATAACAGGGTGGCGCCAAGACTGCGTCAGCGCCGTCCAGAGGCAACGAGAAAAATCCAGTGTGACTGCAGGACAGAATGCCGTGGAGCAGCCGAACAGTACGGACGCGAACAGGCGCCCGGGTAGCCGTGGACAGGTTGGCGGCGGACCGTACGAGTGTATTACTACGAAAAGTAGAAAACTGGAACGTCTGGAGCTGTTTTGGTTTCCAGCAGTCGGGGCCTTGGTGTTCCTGAAGAAATTCTTACAGACAGTCCTCCTGCTTAGCTGAGTAACGCAGTCCGTCTTTGGAGGGGCTAAAGAGGGGAAGCGCCAGTGTTTCCGTGTGCGGAGGACGCGCTCGCCTTTTTTACATTCTGACGGCCGTCGCTTAAATGACGGCTAACCGTCTATGATACCCGGCGAACCGTTACCGTAAATCTACCCTTCGATTTCATTTCTGCAGCGATTATGCCCGGCTCAAAGCACTCGAGGTGGGGCGATTTCTGCGAGAGGAAGATCCTGGCGACCGATATTAGCGGAATACATTTGTCGACCGTGAGCAGCACGCTCTGTGTTAAAATTATTAACGATGCGGCGTGGTAACGCATGCTAAATGAGACCAACCAGGTGCTCCTCTTCTGTCATGCTGATAGCAATGTGGGGGCGGTAACCGTCGACAGCGCGGTATGCGAGCTGCACCCTTGTATACGAATACTATGAGAAGAAAGTGGACTGGATGGGGCTTATCCCTAACACACACCTTGCTTGAGGTCCTCCTGCCTGCGTCCACCTCACCACCGGTGTCTGTCGGCCACATCATGCCTCATTTATCTCACATTTAGGCCTTCTTTTGTCGACTACAGTTAATATACATATCAGTCTTACAGATACGCGTCCACCGAGGACAAAGGATTTTTACAGTGTAATATTGCGCCGTGTCCCCCAAAAGGTGATGGAGGCCCAATATCCCTCCGTCCGGAGGCCCATAGTGTGGAATACCGTCAGCCAGCTCTTCCTCTCTGCGGAAGCCTGGATAGTGTGATATCACATAGTCAACAGGAAATTTGCCACAAAACAGCGACTGTACAACATTGGTTTGTCGGACCCTCCTCTTTGTCTCATTTGTCTCAAACTAGACACTGATGACCACCGTCTGACCTGCGTCTCTTCGCACTATGTCTGGCGATTCGTGAGCAAATCACTGCCTGCTATCTACGAGTGCCAACAGACACTATCGAACAACAAATATTACTATATGGGAGGACAAACATTTTCCAGCCACCAAATATCATGTAATTAAGTGGATCATGAGGTGGGCTGTCGATTACCTATTCCGTGACGGACCTAAATCCAGTGCTCGAACACACGTCACGTTACCAAACGTTGTCTGCTAACTATCTTCGAGGTGACTTTGTTCGACTTCCACTCAATTGTGGGGTGTCTGGAGATGAGGGCACGTAACCCTCTCCCCCTCCCCCCAGCGATGTCTGAGTAGAAGCCGCCTATGATCGAATTTATGAGAGAGCGCGCCATAGATCCGCGGATTTTGTTTATTTTTTTCTTTTACCCAGTCATTGTTTATTCTATGTGGATGACGTTTGTTCTACATAATTTCGTAATAATAGTAAAAATTACAAAAAAATCAAAATAAATGAACAACAACAAAGCCTCCCACTTCTGTTTGATTTCTGTGTCTCCCATTTCCTCTGCTCCACAGGCTCCATGCTGGTGAGTGGGACATTGTGGCCAGGCCTCAAGTTCGACCCTGTCCACTCTTCGTCAGAGCCCGCACCTGTCCATTACTTTAAAAAAAAGTATATGCCTTCCGTGCAGCGGCTCCGAGGTACTCCCAGCCGGGTTGGAAATTTTCTCTGCTCGTGGACTGGAAGTTGTATCGTCCTCGTCATCGTTTTATCATCCCCGACACGCACGTCGCCCAATGTGGCGCCACCTGTCTTGCGACTCGGCGGCCGAACTTCCCTGGATGGGGCCTCCTGGCCACGAACGCCACACGATAGTTTTTTTTCTTACAGACATTGTTGGCGCCTTTGGCAATCGTCAGTGGCAAGCAATGTTTTTCACGATTTCGACAGCCACGGTCTCTGAGGCTATTGTAGGAACACAGTTGCAGAGTGGCAACACACAATTGAACCTCTCTTGAATTTGATCGAGGAAGATGAACGTTGAGACCTAATGATTGCGTATGCTGACGTCCTGTTAGTTGTGATATCAATCAACACAAGACCAATGTTGGAAAACAAGGAACAGTGGCAAGCTACACGCAATAAAACAATGGTGCAACTAAAGCAAACTACCCATAGTACCACAAAAAAACAGCGTACATAATGCTCAAAGAGTCACTACAAGAAAAACTGGCAGTTAAAATCAACAACAGAAACATAAAACGCGGAGTTTGAACTCCATATCTACGGGTACACACTGACGAACGAGTTAGCTTCAATAAAAACATTTGACTAATCACGAAGAAAGCCTAAAGTATACTTCACGAACTAGCGACATTAAAGTGAACATGATACAGAATACCTTTTACACACCTAGGAACGTACCGTTGCACACTTCTTGAGTCGGTATTGAACTCTGGAGCTAGTACATGGTTGCACAGACTCGCTCTCGTCATGAGCAGGATCATTGTTAAGCGGGGGCAGAAGAGTATGCTATTTAACAGTGTCTGGGGCGTTCGGCACTACATCGCTCGATCCACTGCAATATACCTGACAATATAACCAGCCTGCTGCAAAATATTGGCTGAAGATGGCTTGACCTGAAAGAACGTTGCAGATCAGTGGGCAGCTCTTGAAAAATAGGCGTCAAATAAAAAGTATGTGCGGGATTACTTGGGACGAAAGTGACACTGGCTGTCAAGTATATTCATTTTTCTCCAGGAGCGGTTACGGATGTGCGAGGATCATCCGCCGTCCGCAGCTCGTGGTCTCGCTTCCTGCGCCCGGGTTCCCGAGTTCGATTCCCAGCGGGGTCAGGGATTTTCTCTGCCTCGTGATGACTGGGTGTTGTGTGATGTCCTTAGGGATGAATGGGTGTTGTGTGTTGTCCTTAGGTTAGTTAGGTTTAAGTAGTTCTAAGTTCTAGGGGACTGATGACCATAGATGTTAAGTCCCATAGTGCTCGGGGACTGATGACCATAGCTGTTAAGTCCCATAGTGCTTAGAGCCATTTTTTTTAAAAAAAAAAAAGCCCATAGTGCTCAGAGCCATTTGAACCATTTTTGATCATCCGCCGCCGAGGCACGTTTCATTTTGTGACTGGACAAAGCCCTTATCCCACGCATTTGCAGAGGGTGTCGCTTTCGGAAAGCGGTCTGTGCACGACCGGGGAAAGTGGATCCCAGGAACACTTGCTTTTGAAATACATTAGATACAGGAACTTCCATAACAACACACAACATATAACAGCAACTACGCTATACGATGCACCGACGAACCCAGATACATGGACACAACTACAAACAATCGCTAACGACATCTGAAGAGCAGAACACAACATATATAAAACGAATCACCAATACGGAAGACATTGAAGACAAAGACAGGGCGACACAGATAGTTCGAGTAGCTCCAGTACTAAAGATGGAACGAGTGACAGTGACAAGTCTGACGCAATAGACACACAAAACACACAAAACATGAAACACAGAAACCATACATAAAAAGTAACATTATTCAAAGATTGGAATGTATATGTTATTACGCATAAATTTAACTGAAAATAGAAGTAATTAGAATAGTCTTTGGATGGATACTGTTGTAGAATCGACGTTAAACCTGTACTCATAATTATGAAGTAATAACAAATATGAACACATAGTTGTAAATGCAATAATATGAAAATAATAAAAATGTACCATAAAGTAACATACAAACACACAGCAGCAATTCGAACAATGTTAGTAAACAACAGCGACACACCATGGATGTTACGCAATACATACACTATGTGATCAAAAGTATTCGGACACCCCCAAAACATACGTTTTTCATATTAGATGCATTGTACTATCATGAAAGAGCAGAATAAGGCGCTCCGCGGAACTCACGGACTTCGAACGTGGTCAGGTGATTGGGTGTCACTTGTGTCTTACGTCTGTGCACTACATTTCCACACTCCTCAACATCCCTCGGTCCACTGTTCCCGATGTGATAGTGAAGTGGAAACGTGAGGGGCACGTACAGCACAAAAGCGTATAGACCGACCTCGTCTGTTGATTGACAGAAACCACCGACAGTTGAAGAGGGTGGTAATGTGTGATAGGCAGACATCTATCCACACCATCACACAAGAATTCCAAACTGCATCAGGACCCACTCGAAGTACTATGACAGTTCGGCGAGAGGTGAGAAAACTCGGATTTCACGGTCGAGCGGCTGCGCATAAGCAACGCATCACGCCGGTAAATGGCAAACGACGCCTCGTTTTTGGTCTAAGGAGCGTAAACATTGGACGACTGAACCGTGGAAAAACGTTGGTGGAGTGACGAATCAAGGTGCACAATGTGACGAATGCCCGGTCAAAGTCACCTGCCGGCGTGTGTCGTGCCAACAGTAAAATTCGGAGGCGATGGTTTTGTGGTGTGGTCGTGTTTTTCATGGAGGGGGCTTGCACCCCTTGTTGTTTTGCGTAGCACTACCACAGCACAGGCCTACATTAATGTTTTAAACAGCTTCCTACAGTTGATGAGCAATTCGGGGACGACGATTGCATCTTTCAGCACGATCGAGCACCTGTTCTTAATGCACGGCCTGCGGCGGAGTGGTTACATGACAATAACATCCCTGTAATGGACTGGCCTGCACACAGTCCTGAGCTGAATCCTATAGAACACCTTTGGGAAGTTTTGGAACGCCGACTTCTTGCCGGGTCTCACCGACCGAAATCGATACCTCTCCTCAGTGCAGCACTCCGTGAAGAATGGGGTGCCATTCCCCAAGAAACCTTCCAGCACCTGACTGAACGTATGCCTACGAGAGTGGAAGCTGTCATCAAAGCTAAGTCATTTTCAGGCAGGTGTCCGGCTGCTTTCAACAACATAGTGTACAAAATTAACAAGTACACTACTCAGAAAAACTAGTTTTATTATACAGGTATATTTTAGTAGATTAATAGTTTCGTCAGCTATGGAACGTTATTTCATTCTACAACCACGAGAGGTAAGTAAATAGTGTAATTAGATTACACCATGACAGGATATTGTTCCAAAACAAGGCAAAATTTGTTTATTTGCTAACCTAGTAGCACCTACTTTTTGTAACCTAACAAATATTAACTCACACAGCACGCTAACAAACACCACCACCATATATTACATTAGTTTCGCATCGACTGAAAAAAAAAGTTTTGTCGAGAAGCGATGTTCATGCGGATAAAACTAACAAGGCTTGCAGCAAAAGGGGACGCTATACTTCGAATTCTACACCAAGTCCCCCTTCCCTGTGGTGTTGGTGAAGGGACCTCTACTGCTGCTCTTTTCTGTGCTATTTTTGTTCTCTTCTTAAAATTTGCCATAAGTTTATAATTTTCTTTGGGGGATCATGATTTTTTCTTTCAAAAATAAGTATAATTGCCGTAAGTAAAAAAAATGTTGCACCAAAGAGCAGAGAAAAGAACTCCAAGTAACCTCACCTCCACGTGGTGCTGCACGGGTAACAGTGCCTGTACCAACTACGTAGTACGGTTTCAGTAGGGGCTGAGAGTGTTGGCCAAAAGCCGGCCGCTGTGGCGGAGCGATTCTAGGCGCTTCAGTCCGGAACCGCGCTGCTGCTACGGTCGCAGGTTCGAATCCTGCCTAGGGCATGGGTGTGTGTGATGTCCTTAGGTTAGTTAGGTTTAAGTAGTTCTAAGTCTAGGGGACTGAGGAAAATGGCTCAAATGGCTCAAATGGCTCTGAGCACTATGGGACTTAACTGCTGCGGTCATCAGTCCCCTAGAACTTAGAACTACTTAAACCTAACTAACCTAAGGACGTCACACACATCAGACTGTAGCGCCTAGAACCGCTTGGCCACTCCGAGCGGCGGCACTGAATACCTAAGATGTTAAGTCCCATAGTGCTTAGAGTGTTTTGAACCTTTTCTGTTGGCCAAGAGCTCCGCTTGGGGCATTACGGCATGCATATAGTAATAAGATGGAAAAAATGCAGCTCGTTCCTGGGGCAGCATCTTGAGCTGGGTGTGTGTGTTCTATATATAGTGCTTTCCTGGCCACAAGGCAAGTTGTTCTCAGCCCGCCATATGGCCACTACTGTAATTGCAGGAAACATCAAATTTCAGTACTACTGAGCACACATTGTCCGCTACTCTGTGTAAAGGTTGACAATATGATTATTACACTTTTGTTAATTGATCTAATAGCAACTGATAATTCCTTCTTCTGAGTACATGGTCTAGGATTTTTTCTGACCATTGTTACGGGAGTATTCAGTGAAACTAACTGTATTTCTGATTGGTAAGCTATTGGCATCTGGGCAATAAAATTGTCTAGGGGTAAGTTAAGCTTAGTAATAACTTTGATTCATTGACTTTCTGTAATTTGGCAGGGTCTGTGGGCACGATTGACTTGAACAACTTTCACGTGTAATTAGTGCCTCCCGTATAACTTGATTCTATTTAGCCCTCTAGTTCCATTTGCTTTGAGCTTTGTATGAATCTTCTATATTCTGTCTGAACTGTTTTTATTCCGTGGCTTTGACTAATCCAAATTAACTGTCACATTTTTAATATTATTGTTATCAACATCTTTAACTTTTGGGGCTTGTTCTATCACCTTCGATTTTAATCATTCTTGTAATCTTTTACATTCTGCCTTCATTGAGCAAACCTTGGTCTGTTGATAAATATTTGTTTACATTTGCCACTTTTCTGGGTGATTTGATGTTTTTTATGAAAGTTCTGAATTTATTGTGAACTGAAAAGTAATGCATGTTGTCAAATGAAATGTTAAACCATGATTGGTGACATAGTTGGACACAAGTGACCTATCGTAATTTTTATGTTAAAGATCTAATATGCTCGAATTCAATTCACTAAATAGTTTCTTTCATTTTGATTACTAGTTTCACCTAGACACGAGAAATACAGCAACGTACAACAGATTATAGGAATCAAAACTACAAATCCAGAATACAAACTGCACAAAAATTGTAGCAAAGTTCAAAAGTATATAAGAACAAGTAATTACAGTTTATGTATCATTAAAACGTTCTTAATTAATGCAATTTCCACAGCCGTTCAAAAGGTCGTTAAAATTATTTCAGATCAACAACATCCATCCAGTACGTGCAGATAAAATAATTTTATATCGTTCATAAACACTTTTGTTACTTCATAGCAGAGAGCATCATTATCACTTTACTAGAAAGAGGTATATGAGAACAGCACTGCAGTCGATAACCGTTACAACCATAAGACAAGCAACAGTCTAAGTATGATTACTGAACATACATCATTCATGGAATGAACACTGATTTTATTTACGAAGGGGGGCATGTAAGAGAGAGAGAGAGAGAGAGAGAGAGAGAGAGAGTATAGTGGTAGCAGAAGTATGCTTCACCACAGGTTGTAAGGCGGCTTGCCGAGAGTAGATGGAAATGGTGATCTAGAAACCATTTCTAATGAACGCGTTGAGAAATCGCGGATTCAAAAGTTAAGACTCTCCCTCTCAAAAAAAAAAAAATAAAATAAAATAAAATAAAATAAAATAAAATTCAAGCACATGCAGAGTCTGGGGTAAATCGGCTAATACCAGGATAACCTTCTGTTAACATAATCGATGAACGCCTTGATTCCTCTTCAACTTCGAGTACTACCAAAGCAATACTTACTTCCATTGGAAATACACGAATGTTTATTTGTTAGAGCCTAACTTCACGCCATCATATTTTTCTGTCGGTCGTAAATTTTACGGAGTGTTTTGATTGCACTCATGAACATAGTATTTTTGGTGGGATTAGGATCAGAGCAGCCACTAGTTGCAGAATCTTGTGTGATTATGGTATTTGCCGCTGTTTATTCCAAACTCTGCGGATGGCTAAATCTTCTCTGTCAACTTCAGAGCTTTAGCTTATGGATCTGCTATCCTCAGTGCCTTCCTTAGAAATCTCTATAGATTTTTTTTATGATTGTAAGTCCACTGCTGTACGATTTGCCTCATCAGAATATGTAATACAGCTGAGGGGACCACATATTTTCCATAGTAAATTGGTAGCTGAACATCTTAGTTCTTATTCCAACGATGGAGCCAAAGGACAAAATAATATAATTATTTTATTCTTATAATTACTGTATATCAGTTTCTATAAAATGCCTGTCGCTTCAGAGCACTCACATAACTTCGCAAGTATTTCAATAAAAGTGAAGTACATAGCATTTGAGCAAATATATGAAATCGTTTTTGAGTATGGGTCTGTTGATTTGTTTGGAGTGAAGTGGACGTCACTGACGTCAAAAAAGTAAGATAATTGAATGGAAAAAGTTTGTTTTCAAACAAGCTACACAACTCATATCGTGGTCGCTGACAATGCTCTATACGTTATTTCTGTGCAGCGCAGATACAGATATAAATGAAGGTAAGCAATAAAATGAAATGCAATTTCTCTGCAGAGAGACACCAAAGACCACGGGTCCCTTATGCCAAAATTTCCCCCAAGACCGTCAGAAATTTTGTCGGTTAAGTTCCGGTTCACCCTGTTGTAATATTCCATACAAACAATATTCTATTACGTAAAATTGCTGCTTCTTCACGTATGTGTTATGTTCCACATAAGTAGCGTTATAACAGGGCACAAATTTCAACTGTTTACTATGTGAACTGCACGAGGTGTACGATGAAACTTATCGTGGTGTGATTCGGCTAACCGTAAACAAAACACGTCATAACATTAGTTGGCGCTCAAAGCAATGTGAACGCTCGCAGCTGTCATTCTGTAACTCAGCAACTACAATTAACGTTCATTGTAGCGTACGCGCGCATTTGAAATTACGCTCGTATGCGTCGCTGTGAACACAATTTTCTCTTGTTTAAACGGGCCGAACTCGCTAACGACCGCTCAGAGGCTCACATCGGCCAATCTGTCGCATAGAAAAAACAGCTTTAATGCAACGGAGTGACAGAGGCCTCTCAATACATTTTGACACCCGCAGCGCAGCAGTTTTCAAATAATGGAAAATGTCAATCTGTGGTACACTTTGATTGAATATATTCATGGTCAAAAGTACCGTGAAATGCAAACTCATTGCTAATGGAAGAATGTTCACGTTTTTCAATACTTTTCAAAGTAAGAAAGAACAAAAATTTAGTTCTACAGTGTCAATGCTCACAATGGATTTATCTTATCGTCTGATTTAATGCATCATTTATTTCTTTATCTACATGTGAATTAGATATCAAATCTATAACAAGGGAAGGTTCACGGAACAAGTGAGATGGGAAAAACATGTTCTGCAGTTGTTGGAGGCCTGAATCGTTAAACGATATTGACACTATAGGCATCTGCGAGAACTTCAGCGAACATAACGAGGAGAAGATGGTAAAGCTTAAACTCACCTACGATAGCGTGTACCTAGAACAAAAGAAGAAGAAGAAGAAGGCTGTAATGATAATGATAAAGAGAATTCGTCCTCACCTACAACATTCATACGGGGTTTATTAAACAACATTATTTTTTTAAAATACAATGTTGGCTTGGAACCACACATTTCGCCAAAATTCGACCACGAAAAGTTACGCTTCTACTTTTCTGCGCACCTCTACAAATACATTTTCACATTCATAGAAACTCATCTGTAGTACTCATTGTTTAATTAAGAACAACAACATCGTGCATGTTTGGAAATCAACCGTTGCAGACTGAGGTGACAAAAGTCATGGGATACCTATATCCTCATATACAGATGGCGGTAGTATCGAGTACGCAAGGTATAAAAAGTCAGTGCATTGGTGGAGCTGTCATTAGTAGTCAGGTGATTGATGCAAAAAGGTTCCGGACGTAATTACGGCCGGGCGATGGGAATGAACAGACTTCTAAGGCGGAACAGTAGGTGCAGCTAGACGCATAGTATAATCCATTTCGGAAACCGTTGGGGAATTCAACATTCCGAGATCCACAGTGTCAGTAGTGTGCCGAGAACACCAACTTTCAGGTATTACTCTTCACCACGGTCAACTCAGTGGCCAACGGCCTTCACTTAACTACCGAGAGCATGGGCATTTGCGTAGAGTTGTCACTGCTAACAGACAAGCAACAGTGCGTGAAATAGCCTCAGAAATCGATGTGGGACGACGACAAAGTATCCGGTAGGACAGTACGGTGAAATTTGGCTTTAAATGTGGCGTTAATGGGCTGGCAGCAGACGATTTTCGCGTTAATGGGCTATGGGAGCAGACAACCGACGCGGGTGGCTTTGATAACAGCACGACATCGTCTGCAGCACTTTTTCTGGGCTCTTCGCCATATCGATTGGACCCTAGAAGACTAGAAAACCATGGGCTCGTCAGATGAGTCCTATTTCAATGGTAAGAGGTGATGGTAGCATTCGAACGTGGTGCAGACCCCACAAAACCATGGATCCATGTTGACAACGAAAGGCTATGAGCAATCTGGTTGTGGTTCTATAATTGTGTGGTACGTGCGTACCTGGAATGAACTGGGTCCTCCAGTCCCATTGAACCGATTATTGACTGCAAATGGTTGTGTTCGGTTGCTTGGAGACTATTCACAGTCCTTGTGGAGTTCATGTGTCCAAACAATGATGGATATTTTATAGATGAGAATGCGCCACGTCACTGGGCAACAATCGTTGACGTTGTTGTCAAGAACATTCTAGACAGTTCGAGCGAATGATCTGGCCACGCATCGAACATTTACGGGACATAACTGAGGTCAGTTCGTGCACAAAATCCTGCATCGCAAATGCTTTCGCAGTTATGGACGACAGCCGAGGCAGCAGCCGAGGCAGGAGCCTTTCGCGAGTTGTTGAGTCCATGTCACGCGGAGCTGCTGCACTACACCGGCAGCAGGAGGTCCGACACGATATTAGGAGTTATCCCATGACTTTTGTCACCCCACTCTATATGAGATGGCAATATTGTATTGCAATTTATCTCACTGTCAGCTAAGGCATGCAAAATTTCACGACTGCACGAAGTGCTGCACACATTCGGTTTGAGGCTCGGCCTATCTCGGCAGGGATCGGCTTTGCTCGGCCCTTCTCGGGTCTAGTCTGTAAAGCGCGACATTTTGTTTAGCAGTTCGGGGTGCACTGTTTTGTACAGAATTTGGTGTGGCATTTTGTGGTTGGAACGATTTCCTTCAGTTCCACATAATCTTGGTGTCAGTGTTGTTAATCCTTTGCTATTTATTCGTGGTATAAAGGAAGTTCGTAGGTGCAGTGGTTGTATGCAGCAAAAGAGGCAATCTACGAGCGATCTATTGCTCCAAGGTTTAAAAATGAATGAGTTTCAGACAAGGAAAGAATGAGAATACTCAGTTTCTACTACGCAGTTGCGTAATTGATGAGTGCCGCAAATCTCCTATGGAACGGCTTTACAACACCATGCAAAATTAATTTAACGATTTAATTGACGATAAAAGAGCAAAAAATCACAAGCAATCGTCAGACGATTTGTACAGGATTCATTATTCTATACATCAAGCATCACTTTCTGCTAAATAGCAAGCACTGAGCACTTAATGAAATTTGTGTTACCAACAGTAAATTTTCTGAAGTCACACGCATTATTACATCGTCATTTGCCACAGTTTTTGGTGGAACTGAACGAAGAATATCTAGACATTATATATTTCTGCAAAGAAAGTTGGTTAAGTCAAGTGGCATGTTTGGAACAATTTTTCGATTTAAGACCTACTATGGGTGATTTTCTGAAGAAGAACGAAAGTTATACTATCCGGAATGGGTTGCAGAAACCTCACTTGAAGAGGGCTTGACTGCACACTACTCGCAGGTAAAATACTGCAAAGTGAGAAACAACTTATACCTGATTTGGTGGTGATGCATCAGAAAGAAAATTGCGCTGTGCAAGGGCCAAAGTTTGACAAAAAACTCGTCCAGTTCCCCGAGATCAGCGCTTTTTCTTTTTCAAGAATTCATTGCGACAAATTACCGAAATAGTCTTCTAAACGTTCTGAGGGCACTGCCAACCTTACACACGTTTTCGAGCTGTTTTCGAGACCGTTTGCCGTTTCAGTTGACAGCGCCCGGTGTATGTGCAGATGGAACAGATCTATCTGCGACGTGGTTCTCTTTTAAAAGACAAATTCCTTTGCGATAAAACTGATCAGGAGTTCTAGGTTGTTTTCCTCGAGAAAATTTCCAAGTCTCCATAAAGGGGCTAGAAACATGGTAAGTTTCGGTCAATGTAAGAGCTTGAAAGCACTTTTACCGTTAAGAAACGGAGTCACAACCACGTGGCACCACGAGTGAAATCAGTCCGTATGCTGACTGTTAGTACCAAAATAAATATTAAAATGCCATAGTTTATTAAATAATATTGAAATTATTTTCGTCTGTGATGTATGTTGTTAAGGAATATGAACCCTTGTCGCATGCAAGATGTGCAGTGTTTGTTGCGTGATTGCATTGCCATCCAAACGGGGCGCGTTCATCGTTTCCCCGATCTTCCCTCTCAAAAAACGTGGCATGATAGTGGCGGGAATGTGCAACCAGGCGACAATACCACCCAGAGGTTTTTGCTGCCCAAAGCCAAAAATAAATAAATAAACAAATAAATAAAAACTCCAAAACACGCTAGAGCGCTGTACACGAGCAGAATTCTTGCTTGTCCCTTATGTAGCTACTAAGTATTATCGTGGGTACAGTTTAACTAATTTATAGCACGTGGTAAGCACAATTCCTCTCACACACACACACACACACACACACACACACACACACACACATATATATATATATATATATATATATATATATATATATATATATATATATATATATATATATATATCAGCACTGCGAAATTCAGCGTGGCTATGATGCTAATTCCAAACTTGCATTTATTCATTGTTTCATTATGCAAACAGTATATTTTCGAAAGAAGATTTCAAAATTGGTCCTGCAACAAATGTTGCAAGTCCACTGCCATGGACGGTACCAACTAGAACCACTTTGGAAGGATACTGTCAAGAATACTGTGATGAAAACAAAAAACTGGTAGTGAAATAAGATAGCTAGTATTTCTTTATAATTTATCTAAATCACAAAGTAAACAAGAGTGACCGTATTGGCAACCGTTTTCGTAGATGGGTAATCCGACAAATTTTTCTTTACTGACTTTATCTTTCGTCGCTCACATTTTTAACGTTCGGCTTACATTCGGGCACGCCTTTTGTTCAGGGCACTACGATGTTTATCCGCAGCAGAAATACTTCTAAATTGTTAATTTATACAGTATTATGACGTTTTAACAATCTGCTTCCGTAGATGAACTAGTTTCGCGTACGTAATTGATAATATTGTACCCCACTTGTGAAGAACGTAGAATACGTTCCTGAATACTAAAAGGGTGACAATCACTGTCTCAGGAAATCCAACACAGGATTACAGAGGATGAATTAACAAAAACTATCTGATTTGAAAAATATACTAAAACTTTTAAAAGATATGATTTGTTCTCATTTATTGTCAGACTTCAGGATCTCTAACCACAAAGGCACTTGGTCTTGTCAGAATTTCATTTGCATTGGAATAGCCTGTTCAACTCCCCCGCTCCTGGCTTTCTTGTAGACCCAAGTCCGTCCATTTTCCTTCGGTCAACAACGCTCTGTTTGCTTCTAGAACTTAGCAGGGCAACACTGTGCTGTGAGAACTCCTGCCCCCCACCCCCCTGGGAGTCTGTTATACATCTGTCCCTAAATAAGGACTGCACTGTCATGGGGTTGGAGAGACCCCCAGCTATGTCCGTACTGTCACACAGATATGATTCAAATGAAAGGCGAAACACTGAATAATTTTGAATCCCTTATTTCACAATCTTGCGTGCTGACAAATTTTCCCACTGTTTACTCTTACTCATAGTAAAGTACACGTGTAATACTTTCTGCGCTTAATTCAGGTACACATATGCTGTTACATTTACTGCGTACAGTTGTTGATGTAGACCAAATGTATCTAAGAGATCGGCGACTAATTCCAGCAAACCTATATTACACGGGGAACTTCACACACGATCTTTTTCTGTGAAAATGGACAAGAAATCATAGCTTCCCTCTCTATCACTACACATCTTTTTTTCTTATAACTGTTTAGACTGCCACTCAGCTCTCAGTCCTGTTTTACACGATCCAGCGAAGTACATTAAAGAATGAAAAACGATGCACTCAAGTGCCCTCACGCACATGTTTAAGCACTATCAGTTCTAAAAACTGAACGTAGCTATTCAGCTAGTGGAGGAGTGTGGCTGGAAACTGTATTTCAAATGTTTTCTGCGAGATTTTATAGTACTGGGGGCCTGTTCGTGCAGAAACGAGGGAGCGGAAGAAATTGAAAGGAGGAGAGCGCTGAATGGACCGGAACTAAAACGTTTCTCCGCGTACGACAGGAAGAGAATTACGTTGTGCGATGTCGTTGGGCGTCCGGATTTTACAAAGCTGCAGATTTAGTACCAGTCTTTTCAAGTAACGGATAAAAATGTAGCCTTAACCGTAGCCAAAATTTGTATAATGCTGAAACACACAGACTCCAAAATTACTATCGCCTCCATACTAAAAGCGAGTTATATGATCAGGGTAATTCCTTCTTCATTAGAATGCGCAAAAATTCTTAATGTATGTTGCGACGGTGACTAGCCTAAACAGCTACAGGTAACGCTTACATTTAGTAAAATAAAATTGATTCACAAACGACAACTATTTGTTCTGCAATATATTACGTATAATTTACGATAAGGACGAATTAGTGTTACGAAGGATGTAGGTCTAATGCTGCAGCTTAGCATTGGTGTTGTTTGACCTTTATATCGGAGAAGGAATGAAGACAGTAATTCATAGATCAATAAATAAAGCGCAATGGAAACAACTAACTATAACCCCAAATTTGTATGTGACATAGACCTTCTTATGGAAGGTAAGGAATAAATGAGCGAATTGAACCAACTACTGTCTCATAATATGAGTTAACAGCAAAAAAGGGAAAATCGGTAAAGAGTAATGAAGAAGGACCGTATATTAGGAACTAAGGAGATAAATGCTTATCTGTAAAACATTGTCAATAATTAACGTCATTTAGACAAAAAATATGAGTAACATATCACAATATAAACGTGAGAGAAGCTAGTCAACATTATTGTATTTCATTAATGTCAATTTAAGGTATTCGATTTGCTGTGGTCGCAAATAAATGCGTTATCGTTATTAGTTGCAGATGGCATACTATAAAAGAAATACATCTGTCTCACTCAAGGCCGTCAGCCACAGAATCTGGGTAATTGCAGCTCTTTGTATATAATTTCAGTGAAGTCCCACAAGCGTAAGTTTCTCGATGTCAACTTCATTCTTCAATATAAATTACTTTTTACAGTAAATATAACAAACCCAGTTTCACGATTTCGTCGCAAACTGGGAAGATAGGAAACATGACTGTGTGGAAACATAAGTAGAACCTTAAAAAACTGAAGATAACAAACAGGCAATGTGAATTATTCTGTTTATTAAAAATGGCGCCGTTCCTGGCTTAGAGCCAACAGTTTCCTCTCCAGACGTTATTGTATTGTATGTACTGAATCCCCCCGCCCCCCCCCCCCATGAACCATGGACCTTGCCGTTGGTGGGGAGGCTTGCGTGCCTCAGCGATACAGATGGCCGTACCGTAGGTGCAACCACAACGGAGGGGTATCTGTTGAGAGGCCAGACAAACGTGGTTCCTGAAGAGGGGCAGCAGCCTTTTCAGTAGATGCACGGGAAACAGTCTGGATGATTGACTGATCTGGCCTTGTAACATTAACCAAAACGGCCTTGCTGTGCTGGTACTGCGAACGGCTGAAAGCAAGGGGAAACTACAGCCGTAATTTTTCACGAGGACATGCAGCTTTACTGTATGATTAAATGATGATGGCGTCCTCTTGGGTAAAATATTCCGGAGGTAAAATAGTCCCCCATTCGGATCTCCGGGCGGGGACTACTCAAGAGGACGTCGTTATCAGGAGAAAGAAAACTGGCATTCTACGGATCGGAGCGTGGAATGTCAGATCCCTTAATCGGGCAGGAAGGTTAGAAAATTTAAAAATGGAAATGGATAGGTTAAAGTTAAATGTAGTGGGAATTAGTGAAGTTCGGTGGCAGGAGGAACAAGACTTTTGGTCAGGTGATTACAGGGTTATAAATACAAAATCAAATAGGGGTAATGCAGGAGTAGGTTTAATAATGAATAAAATAATAGGAGTGCGGGTTAGCTACTACAAACAGCATAGTGAACGCATTATTGTGGCCAAGATAGACACGAAGCCCATGCCTGCTGCAGTAGTACAAGTTTATATGCCACCTAGCTCTGCAGATGATGAAGAAATTGATGAAATGTATGACGAGATAAAAGAAATTATTCAGGTAGTGAAGGGAGACGAAAATTTAATAGTCATGGGTGACTGGAATTCGTCAGTAGGAAAAGGGAGAGAAGGAAACATAGTAGGTGAATATGGATTGGGGGGAAGAAATGAAAGAGGAAGCCGCCTTGTAGAATTTTGCACAGAGCATAACTTAATCATAGCTAACACTTGGTTCAAGAATCATAAAAGAAGGTTGTATACCTGGAAGAATCCTGGAGATACTAAAAGCTATCAGACAGATTATATAATGGTAAGAGAGAGATTTAGGAAACAGGTTTTAAATTGTAAGACATTTCCAGGGGCAGATGTGAATTCTGACCACAATCTATTGGTTATGAACTGCAGATTGAAACTGAAGAAACTGCAAAAAGGTGAGAATTTAAGGAGATGGGACCTGGATAAACTGAAAGAACCAGAGGTTGTACAGAGTTTCAGGGAGAGCATAAGGGAACAATTGACAGGAATGGGGGAAAGAAATACAGTAGAAGAAGAATGGGTAGCTCTGAGGGATGAAGTAGTGAAGGCAGCAGACGATCAAGTAGGTAAAAAGACGAGGGCTAATAGAAATCCTTGGGTAACAGGAGAAATATTGAATTTAATTGATGAAAAGAGAAAATATAAAAATGCAGTAAATGAAGCAGGCAAAAAGGAATACAAACGTCTCAAAAATGAGATCGACAGGAAGTGCAAAATGGCTAAGCAAGGATGGCTAGAGGACAAATGTAAGGATGTAGAGGCTTATCTCACTAGGGGTAAGATAGATACTGCCTACAGAAAAATTAAAGAGACCTTTGGAGAGAAGAGAACGACTTGTATGAATATCAAGAGCTC
This sequence comes from Schistocerca nitens, assembly GCF_023898315.1. Taxonomy (NCBI): domain Eukaryota; kingdom Metazoa; phylum Arthropoda; class Insecta; order Orthoptera; family Acrididae; genus Schistocerca; species Schistocerca nitens. Next base: position 860,577,002 of record NC_064614.1, read on the forward strand.
AGATGGCAACCCAGTTCTAAGCAAAGAAGGGAAGGCAGAAAGGTGGAAGGAGTATATAGAGGGTTTATACAAGGGCGATGTACTTGAGGACAATATTATGGAAATGGAAGAGGATGTAGATGAAGATGAAGATGAAATGGGAGATAAGATACTGCGTGAAGAGTTTGACAGAGCACTGAAGGACCTGAGTCGAAACAAGGCCCCGGGAGTAGACAACATTCCATTGGAACTACTGATGGCCTTGGGAGAGCCAGTCATGACAAAACTCTACCATCTGGTAAGCAAGATGTATGAGACAGTCGAAATACCCACAGACTTCAAGAAGAATATAATAATTCCAATCCCAAAGAAAGCAGGTGTTGACAGATGTGAAAATTACCGAACTATCAGTTTAATAAGTCACAGCTGCAAAATAATAACGCGAATTCTTTACAGACGAATGGAAAAACTGGTAGAAGCGGACCTCGGGGAAGATCAGTTTGGGTTCCGTAGAAATGTTGGAACACGTGAGGCAATACTGACCTTACGACTTATCTTAGAAGAAAGATTAAGAAAAGGCAAACCTACGTTTCTAGCATTTGTAGACTTAGAGAAAGCTTTTGACAATGTTGACTGGAACACTCTCTTTCAAATTCTGAAGGTGGCAGGGGTAAAATACAGGGAGCGAAAGGCTATTTACAATTTGTACCGAAAACAGATGGCAGTTATAAGAGTCGAGGGGCATGAAAGGGAAGCAGTGGTTGGGAAAGGAGTGAGACAGGGTTGTAGCCTCTCCCCGATGTTATTCAATCTGTATATTGAGCAAGCGGTAAAGGAAACAAAAGAAAAATTCGGAGTAGGTATTAAAATTCATGGAGAAGAAGTAAAAACTTTGAGGTTCGCCGATGACATTGTAATTCTGTCAGAGACAGCAAAGGACTTGGAAGAGCAGTTGAACGGAATGGACAGTGTCCTGAAAGGAGGTTATAAGATGAACATCAACAAAAGCAAAACGAGGATAATGGAATGTAGTCGAATTAAGTCGGGTGATGCTGAGGGTATTAGATTAGGAAACGAGATACTTAAAGTAGTAAAGGAGTTTTGCTATTATGGGAGCAAAATAACTGATGATGGTCGAAGTAGAGAGGATATAAAATGTACACTGGCAATGGCAAGGAAATCGTTTCTGAAGAAGAGAAATTTGTTAACATCGAGTATAGATTTAAGTGTCAGAAAGTCGTTTCTGAAAGAATTTGTATGGAGTGTAGCCATGTATGGAAGTGAAACATGGACGATAACCAGTTTGGACAAGAAGAGAATAGAAGCTTTCGAAATGTGGTGCTACAGAAGAATGCTGAAGATAAGGTGGGTAGATCACGTAACTAATGAGGAGGTATTGAATAGGATTGGGGAGAAGAGAAGTTTGTGGCACAACTTGACTAGAAGAAGGGATCGGTTGGTAGGACATGTTTGAGGCATCAAGGGATCACAAATTTAGCATTGCAGGGCAGCGTGGAGGGTAAAAATCGTAGAGGGAGACCAAGAGATCAATACACTAAGCAGATTCAGAAGGATGTAGGTTGCAGTAGGTACTGGGAGATGAAGAAGCTTGCACAGGATAGAGTAGCATGGAGAGCTGCATCAAACCAGTCTCAGGACTCAAGACCAGAACAACAACAACAACAAAAGTTGCCTTTCAATGGGCTACTAAAAATGTTAACCGGGGGCCTAGAAACGACGCCTCACACCGAACCACTCTTTCAGGGTTATTGTGCGGTTCGGCCCCCCCGTGGGTCCCACTCCCCCTCCCCCTCGTATGTTTGCGTTGAAGAGTAATGGTGGTGTGCGCGTACCTGGAGAACTTGTTTGCGCAGCAATCTCCGACATAGTGTAGCTGAGGCGGAATAAGGGGAACCATCCCGCATTCGCCGTGGCAGATGGAAAAACGCCTGAAAACCATCCACAGACTGGTCGGCTCACCGGATTTCGACACAAGTCCGCCGGGCGGATTCGTGCCGCTCTTTCCAAATCCGGAAAGCCGTGCGTTAGACGTCACGGCTAACCGGGCGGGCTCTTCAGACTGTTGTGAAGACCAGTATTACAAATTGGTTCATTAGGGCAACAAGCTGCCGTAACGTTTAGAATAGCATCCAGCGCTATAATACTTTAGAAGCGGAAGTGTTTTGGATCATATTAGTTTTAGTTTTAAATAATTATTGTACAATATTTACCTAACATAAACCATAAATTCAGTTAAGTACTGTGTCAGATGTAAAATTCGAATAACGTTCTAGCTTTTTAACCAGAGTCATCCGACAGACGAAAAGAGCATATCTTCGACAGAACAGTTGAGTTTCTCAGACACTGAATGTAAGGGAGTCTACTGAAACATATCGAAGAAATGAGCGGTGATAAAAGCAATATTCAACCTCCACCACTGAGTTAATCATTGAGCTACCTGTTTCAGAAAGGTTACTTCCAACCTATGATGTGTGTTTCGTTTTCCTTTTTTGAGCGATCAGTCTTCTGAGTGGTTTGATACGGCCTGCCAAAAATTCCTCTCCTTTGCCAGCCTCTTTCATTTCAGACCAGCACTTGAAACATACGTCCTCAATTATTTGCTGAATGTATTCCAATCTCTGACGTCCTCTACAGTTTTTGCTCTCTACAGCTCCCTTTAGCACAATGGAAGTCATTCCCTGTGTCTTAACAGATGTCCTATCATCCTGTCCCTCCTTCTTGTCAGAGTCTTCAATATATTCCTTCACTCACCGATTCTGCGCAGAACCACCTCATTACTTACCTTATCAGCCCACTTAATTTTCAACATTCGTCTATAGCACCACATCTCAAAAGCTTCGATTCTCCTCTGTTTCGGTTTTCCCGCGGTCCATGTTTCACTACCAAACAATGTTGTGCTTCAAACGTACATTCTCAAGAAATTCTTCCTTAAATTGAGGCCTATGCTTCATATTAGTACTCTTGGGCAGGAATGGCATTTCTTCCAGTGCTAGTCTGCTTTTAATGTCCTCCTTGCTCCGTCAGTCGTTGGTTACTTTGCTGCCTAGAAAGTAGAATTCCTTAACTTCATCTACTTCGTGACCATCAATCCTGATGTTACGTTAGTCGCAGTTTCTCTGTTACTTTTTGTTACATTCGTCTTTCTTCGATTTACTCTCAGTCCACATTCTGTATTCATTAGACTGTTCATTCCATTCAGAAGAGCCTGTAATTCTTCTTCAATTTCACTCAAGATTGCAATGTCATCTGTAAATCGTGTAATTGGTATCGTTTAACCGTCAATTTTAATTCCACTCCTAAACCTTTCTTTCATGTCCATCATTGCTTCTTCGATGCACAGATTGAACGGTATGGACGAAAGACTAAATAGCTCTCTTACACTCTTTTTAATCCGAGCACTTCGTTCTTGGTCGTCCACTTGGCTCTCGTACATAATGTATACTACCCGTCCGTCCCCATAGCTTACCCCGATTTTTCTCAGGATTTCGAACATCTTGCACCATTTTACATTGTTGAACGCTTTTTCCAGGTCGACAAATCCTATGAACGTGTCTTACTTTTTCTTTAGTCTTGCTTTCATTAACAACCGCAGCGTCAGAGTTGCCTCTCTGGTGCCTTTACCTATCATAAAGCCAAACTCATCATCATCATCATCATCATCTAACACATCCCCAATTTTCTTTTCCATTTTTCTGTTTATTATTCTTGTTAGTAACATTGATGCATGAGCTATTAAGCTGACTGTGCGATAATTCTCGCACTTGTCAGCTCTCGTTGTCTTCGGAATTGTGTGGATTATATTTTTACGAAAGTCAGATGGTATGTCGCCGGACTGATATATTGTACACACCAACGTGAATAGTCGTTTTTTTGTCTCTTCCCCCAATTATTTTAGAAATTCTGATGTAATGCTATCCAATCCTTCTGCCTTATATGATCTTAAGTCCTCCAAAGCTCTCTCGAATTCCGATTCTAATACTGAATCCCCTATCGCGTGTTTCTTCTTCTATCACATTAGACAAATCTTACCCTCATAGCGACCTTCAGTATACCCTCTCCACCTGTCCGCTCTGTCCTCTGCATTTAACAGTGGAACTGTCGTTGTACTCTTAATGTCACCACCTTTACTTTTAATATCACCTAAGGTTGTTTTCACCTTCCTATATGCTGAGTCAGTCCTTCCGACAATCATTTCTTTTTCGATTTCTCGACATTTTTCATGCAGCCGTTTCATCTTGGCTTCCCTGCACTTCCTATTTATTTCACTCCTCAGCGACTTGTATTTCTGTATTCTTGAATTTCCTTGAACATTTTTGTAATTTCTTCTTCCACCGATCAGCTGAAGTATTTCATTTGTTACCCATGGTTTTTTAGCAGTTAACTTCTTTGTACCAATATTTTTCTTTGCCAGCTCTTGACTGCACTATTTAGAGATGTCCATTCCTCTACAACTGTACGGCCTACTGAGCTACCCGCTTTTTGCTGTATCAATAGCCTTAGACAACTTCAAGCGTATCTCGTCTTTCCTTAGTAGTTCCGTATCCCACTTCTTTGCGTATTGATTCTTCCTGACTAATCTCTTAAACATCAGCCTACTATTTATCACTACTACGATGTGATCTGACTCTGTATCTGCTCCTGGGTAAGCCTTAGAATGCATTATCTAATTCCGGAATCTCTGTCTCACCATGATGTTATCTAACTGAAATCTTCCCGTACCGCCCGACCTTTTCCACGTATACCTCCTCCTCTTGTGATTACTGAACAGAGTATTCGCTATGAATAACTGAAATTTATTACAGAACTCAATTAGTCTATATCCTCTCTCATTAATTGTCACAAGCCCATATTCTCCTTCAACATTCTCTTCTATGACTTCGCCTACACCTGCATTCCAGCCCCCACGACTATTAGATTTTCATCTCCCTTTACGTACTGTATTAACCGATCAATATCCTGATATACTTTCTCCGTCTCTTCATAGTCAGCTTGCGACGTCGTCATGTATACTTGGACTATAGTTGTCGGTGTTGGTTTGCTGTCGATTCTGACAAGAAGAACCCTATGAACTGTTCACAGTAACACACTCTCTGTCCTACCTTCCTATTCATAATGAATCCTACTCCCGTTACAACATTTTCTGATGCTGTTGATGTTACCCTATACTCATCTGATCAGAAATCCTTGTCTTCTTTCGATTTCACTCCACTGATCCTCTCTAAATCTAGATTGAGTTTTTGCATTTCCATTTTCAGATTTTCTAGCTTCCCTACCACGTTCAAGCTTCTGACATTCTACACCCGGACTCGTAGAACGTCATCCTTTCGTTGGTTAATCAGTGTTTTTCTCATGATCATCTTCTTGGCATTCCTCTGCCATAGATCCGAGTGGGAGACTATTCCGAAATGTTTTGCCGATGGAAAGATTATCGTAACACTTTTTCGATTACATGTCACATGTCCTGTGGGTACACGTTATGTGTTATTAATGCAGTGGTTTCCATTGCCTTCTGCATACTCGCCCCGTTGATCTTAGCTGATTCTTCCGCCTTTAGAGGAAGTTTCCCAATCAAGGACAAGAGAGAGTTTTGAACCTTTGTCCGCTCAAAAATGGTTCAAATGGCTCTGAGCACTATGGGACTCAACTGCTGTGGTTATCAGTCCCCTAGAACTTAGAACTACTTAAACCTAACTAACCTAAGGACATCACACACATCCATGCCCGAGGCAGGATTCGAACCTGCGACCGTAGCAGTCCCACGGTTCCGGACTGCGCGCCTAGAACCGCGAGACCACAGCGGCCGGCTTTGTCCGCTCCTCCGCCCTCTTTGTCAAGGTCGTTGACCGAACGAAGATGACTTCCTATGCCGGAAATCTTTGGCCACCAATGCCGCTTACTAATCAAAAGTCAAGTAGTGATGCGTGTCGATCACGGGACCGAGGACGTTTTGATTTCTAATCAAAGAGGCTACCCCTGGACCACGAGTCAGATAAAATAAATAAACAAACAATTCAGATAATTTCCCAAACACTTCCCTACGTCTAGTACTGAAATGTGGCAGAAACCTGTAGAGTGACTGTAAATCAATTAGGAGCGGGAGAGGTTGAATATTCCTTTTATTCTTTTCAGACAGGTGTAAATATTACCGAACACATAGTTCAATGTGCTTTGGTTGTAATATCCCAAAACGAATTGCCTATTGAACAATAGATAGACTGGTGGAAGCCGAACTGGGTAAAATCTGCTTGGATTCCGGAGAAATGTAGAAATACGTGGGAAATGAAATGGACGCAGTAACCGAGGACGAGTGACACAGCATTACAGCTTATCCCACCAGCTGAGAGTCAATACAGTGCGATTTATAAAGAAAAACGAAGAGTAAATTCGGAAAAGAAAAGAAATTTAAGGAGAAGAAATAAAAAATTCATCCTTTATCTGTTACGTTGCAATTCTGCAAGAGGCAGCAAAGGAATTCGAACGGAAAGGATAGCGTCTTAAAAAAAGACGGAAGTAAAATGAACATGAACAAATGTCAAAACGGTTGGGTTAAGTGAACGTCCCAAGCCCGCTGCCTACTTTCCCACAACCCTGGTAACCTTGTAACCTCCCCCTCACTTATCGACCTTAATGACAGTGAAAGATTAAACCGCGTGTACCTAATGGAAATTTGGGAAAAGCAATCGTCACCGAAGTCAATTTGTCGGTAAAGAGGGAGGAAAGGGTTACATCTAAATGAAAGGAAAAATGCAAATGAAACTGGTGAAAATTAATTTCGAAAAGGGGTAAAGTTAATAAAGAAAGTAAATGTGCGGCCGTTACGTTAACAATTAACTAGCGGTAATTAGATATTTGAGATTTGGGGGAAATTACGGTCGCCAGTCCTAAGGACAATTACTATAGTAACTGAAAAAAGAAAGGTTATTACACATATAATTAGCACTAGAAGCGTGGCAACTGAAGATTGACACGTGCAGTGTGAAAACTGAAAGTTTGCCAGAAGTAATAAATTTCGCTAAACTCTGACTTAATTGAGCAAAATAATTAATAAAACCGGAATATTGAAAGTTAATTTAGTGACTGAGATTAATAGTGAACTTTGTTTCTGAAGCATATTGAAATTCAGTAAAATACAGTTAGTCTTGGACTACCTCAACAATCATTTCAAAAGCTACTTGAATCTACGCAATTTAGAAGTAAGAGATTTAACTTCGAACTTGAATTAAATGATTCTGAACAATTAACAATAGTAAAATTTAGTACGTACCAAGCTGAGCTGCAGTCACAGGTAAGCTAAAATATGCTAACAAAACTCGCACTCTTAATTTGTGCTCGTGTAATCTAAATATTGTAGCCAGCTATGAATACTCTAACTGAACTTTGAAATTAAAGCAGTGAAATCGAATTATATTATTTTAATGCTGGCGTTTGAATTTCAACGACACTCGGGTTCATTTCGGAAAAGGAAGGGACCCTGCTTGGCAATGCAATTGGGACAATGAGCAACAAAAGTTCATGCTAAGTTGCTGTAATTTTGTGATGCAACAATTTTAAAAGCTGAGGTCTGCCATACAGTTCTTTTACGTGCTTTTAGTCTTCCTTGTTGGTTGATTTAAGGTTTGAAGTCGTCGATCGAGGAGGTGGCGACAGTCACTCATTGTCGGCCGTCGCTGTTGCAGAAGCTGGATGCTGGCGCGCCTTCTTCTCGACACGGTCACCAGGCGAAACGGGCTCTTGATGTGTGCCAGCTAATGCTTCCCGTCCGCGACACCGTGCTAGAAACTGTTATAGCCAGTCGAGCACAATTACATGCCGTCCAACCCCGAACGCGCGGCAACTCGCGGGAGCGTCACACAACACACCTGCTCCACTCACTACTCCGGCCAGACTCCCCCTGCCCCGCGCTCCACGCGGCAGAGTTAACACTACCAAAGATCCTAAACACTTTCGTTCTTCACACGACCTATCGATGTATTCGTTCGATAGCATAGTCTTCTCTAGGCAAGACCCAGCGTAAAATACAAATAATATTTACAAAACAAACCAATTATACATCGACATACATACATACATATATATATATATATATATATATATATATATATATATATATACAAATAGTAAAACAATTACAATATATAAAGACACGGAAAACGTCATATCTTGGGGTAACAAAACATGGAAAAAAATTGTAGTACAATAGATGGAAATAGGAGGATATGCATTTCCGGCGTTACAACCTACATACACCGATGAACGAAGCATTAAACATGTGGAATAGCAGATAAATTAATGAGGAGTGGGGGAGGTTGATATTCCTTTTATCAATGCTTCATTGAGACAGGTGTGAATATTACCAAACAAACAAGTTAATGAGCCATGATTGTAAAATACTAATACAAATTCTATATAGAAGAATGGAGCGATTGGTAGAAGCCGAACTCTCTGGGTTCCGGAGAAATGTAAAAATACGTGAGGCAATATTTATTTTACGCGGCAGCTGCAAAGATAGGCTGAAAAAAGGCGAACTTACGTTCATAGTAATCGTATATTTAGAAAAAGCGCTTTGAAAATCTTAAGTAATCACAGATAAAATACAAAAAGCAAGAGGTTATCTAGAATTAGTACAAAAACAATACTGTAGTCGCAGGAATAGTAGGAAATGAAAGGGAAGCAGTAATTTAGGAGGCGTGAGAAAGCGTTTTAGCCTGATATGTTATTAAATCAGTACAATGAGAGTCATACAAGAAACTAAAGAGAAATTCGGAAAGAAATTAAAGTTCAAGAAGAAAAAAAATGCTTTGTGCTATACGTATGACATTGAAATTCTAATTCTACAAGAGACGTTAAACGACTTTGAAGATCAGTTGAACGGAATGCACACTGTCTTTTTTTTACAAAAAGAAAGTCGTAAGACGAATATTAGCTACTATTTACTAGGATTGGATGTATCTGTATGTACGAATCCCACTCTCCACTTTCCTACAACCCTGGCAACCTATATATGTACAGGTGAACGAAGCATTATGACCATATGGTTAAGAATGAGTTGATCCACCTTCGCCGGCCGCGGTGGTCTCGCGGTTCTAGGCGCGCAGTCCGGAACCGTGCGACTGCTACGGTCGCAGGTTCGAATCCTGCCTCGGGCATGGATGTGTGTGATGTCCTTAGGTTAGTTAGGTTTAAGTAGTTCTAAGTTCTAGGGGACTGATGACCTCAGCAGTTGAGTCCCATAGTGCTCAGAGCTATTTGAACCATTTTTTTTTATCCACCTTCGGAAACTACCAGATGTCTACGCACAGTTCTGGCAAGCCAAATGACGGTCCAGTGGTTTATGAATGCGGAGTTGGCGCACCAGGCCCACCTTGAAATCCAAATGTGTTCCACAGTCTTCGGGTATGGCGATTTGGGTGGCCAAGACTGCATAATGAGCTCTCTGTCATGCTGCTAAAACCAGTGTAAGATGATTCTTGCTATGAGGAAAAGATAAAAGATGCCATTGTCGTCGGAGAAGACGTAAAGGAATGCAGATGGTCGGCAATACTGTAGACGTGGTGCACAGCTGTCACTGTGTCTTCCATTACTACCACAGGACCCACTGAAGCGCAGTATAACACTCCCTCACCGGCAAGAGGCAGTGCGGTGGTTCATTTTTCGAGCATCCGCTTGCACAGATGATGGCAAATCCGGTCACGATCATCGAACGTGTGTAGAAGAGATGAGATTCATCCGACCAGTTGACATGTTTCCATTGATCCCGGTCCAATCTAAATGATCACTTATCCACTGAAATCGTAATTGGCGATGTCATTGGGTTAACGTGGGAAGATGTACGAAAATCCCATACTCCACTTGTGCCTGGACTTGCACTGCACTCAGTCGTCATAAAGCGGCAGTCACTTTCCATGAATGCTGGATGTTCACGACAACAGTAAGCAAAAAGTCAACCAAATTTGCAGTTTCCGAGAAGTCTGTCATTAGAGGTAGGACCATAAGAACCGGCCTGTTGTCAAAGTCGCTTCCGCCAATGAATTAAACCATCGTGGCTCGCATCGTAGCTAGGATGATCCCCATTCGTCTCGATTGCGCTTATGTACGATGGGCGTTCTATAAGTAATGCAACACTTTTCTTTTCTTAAAGCAGGTTAGTTTTATTCAAGATAGCAATACACCCTACTATTTCCCACTTTTGGCTACAAAATCATATTTTTCAAAATAATCTTCGTTCACTGCGGCGGCCTTGCGCCACCTCACCAGAAGGGTCTGTATGCCCGTATGTCGACGTTTGACCCAAAGTCTTGCTGCATCAATAACCTCTCCATCATCCACAATTTGTGAGCTCCGCTCGAGTGCGGCAGACTTGGTGATGCCTTGCATTGTCATGCTGAAGAAGAAGTTCGTTTTCATGCGTCGATCACTTCGAATGAGAGTGTCCGTACGTTCCAACATTTCAGGAGGCACAGCTGTATGCAGCCGCTGACACACGGCTGTACCGACAGGTTCGTGAGACCTCTATGCGATGGTAAAGGACGCCTCGCCCAATGACTCACCGCGCTTTTTTTTACCGCCAAGTCTCTGTAGACATTCTCCAAGGGCCTATGAATATGTGCGATGCTCTGCTTTTCGAACAGAGAAACTGAATGACAGCGCTCTGCTTGGAGCGCACTTCCGCTACGGCCGCTTCCTGTCGGAACTACATGAAACTACAGAGGATGAGGCGGGAACATTGCACCATGACTCAAAATAAATTCCGCGTTTTGTCAGTCAAAACTGGCTGAGAAAAAAACATATGCTGCATTATTTACTGAACGACTCTCGTACTTTTCTTAAAGAACTCGTTCTCGCGGTGTACAATCATCGTAATGATTTCACTCATCATAGTAAATTAGAAAATGAGACACCAAAGGTAATAGATGACCTTTTTCTCTTTGGGAAGCTAAACAACCAATGCTGCAGAAAGTAAAGAGGATTTAAAATGTAGTGTGGCAGCAGCAAGGACAGATTCAGTGAAGAAGAGAAATGTATTAGCATCAAATACAAATATAACTTTCGGAAGTTTTTTATGAAAGTATTCGTCCGGAGTGTAATCTTATGTGAAAGTGAAACATGTACCAAAAAGAGTGCAGAGAGGAAAGGCATACAAGCTTTTGAAACACTATGTCACATAAGAATGCTGAAGATCACGCAGGTAGGTACAACAGGATTTTAAAAATTAAGTTAAACATCTGAGGCCAAGTACCTTTTATTGAAGGCTGCAACACTCTTCAAAGTGACATAGGTACATAGCGCTGTTTTTCGATATTATCACCAAGTACATGTAAACAACGGTCGGAGCAATCGCAAATTTTCTCCACAGTAGAAATCCTCTCCTTTGGCACGGAGCCATTCGAGAACAGTTGGTATCAAATCGCTAGGGCGGAACGTGACGTTGTACCTGGTCCATGTAATTCCAGGACTTCGGGTGAATGTCTGTGCTCTTTAGACATTTTGTCCACAAGAACATTACTGTTCCATGTACTTCAGCTCTAGATTACATTCCCATTCCCACACTATGATTCACCTGCTGTCCGTATCACAGTACATCTTGTCTGCAGGAAACACGGAACGTGAACTGTCTTCTGACAATACGCCACTCCAGTTGACAACATGGAACGACACGTTTAACTTATTTTTTGTAGTCCCTGAGTAGGGTACCCAATGAAGAGGTATTGAAGGAAAGTTAGTATCGCACAACTTGACAAGAATGAGGCATATGTTAATATGATACGTTCTGAGGCATTTAAGTAATAGTTGATTTGGTAATAAAGGGAAGGTTGCTTTGGGATGGGGAGGGGGGTTAAAAGTTGTGGAAGGAGACCAAAGCTGGACTGTAATAAGCAAACTTGGATGTAGGCTGCAGTAGTTATGCAGTGATGAAGAGTGATGCGGGTCGGATTACCAGGCACAGCTGCTTCTTATCAGTCTTCGGACTGACGACCACAACAATCATCTATCGCGATACCACGGTCGGCACGAAACTGAGATGACAAATCATGCGATAGCGACTTTGAACGCTGTACGGTACTTGGAATGAGATGCATGAGAGATTCCATTTCGGAATTCAGTATTCAGAGATCCACAATGTCAAGAGTGTGCCGACCTTTCACCACGGGCAATGCAGTGGCCGACGGCCTTCATTTAATGACCCAGAGCAGCAGTATTTGCAAAGAGTTGTCATTGCTAACGGGGGTGCACTCAGCCTCGTGATGCCAATTGAGGAGCTACTCGACCGAATAGTAGCGGCTCCGGTCAAAGAAAACCATCATAACGACCGGGAGAGCGGTGTGCTGACCACACGCCCCTCCTATCCGCATCCTAACCTGAGGATGACACGGCGGTCGGATGGTCCCGATGGGCCACTGGTGCCCTGAAGACGGAGTGATTTTTTTTTTGTCATTGCTAACAAATAAGCAATCCTTCATGAAATAACCGCAGAAATCAATGCGGAACGTACGAGGAACGTATCCGTTAGGATAGAGCGGCGAAATTTGGCGTTAATGGGCTATGTCAGCAGATGACCGACGCGGGTGCCTTTGCTAACAGCACCGCACTGTCTGCATTGTCTCTCATGGACACGTGAGCATATCGGTTGGATCGTAGACTACTGGAAAACGTGGCCTCATTAGATGACTCCCGATTTCATTTGGTAGGAGGTGATGGTAGAGTCAGAGTGTGGCGTGGACCCCATACGATGCCAGGTACCCAAGTTGTCAAAACGGCACTGTGCAAGGTGATGGTGACTCCATAATTGTATGGGCTCTGTTCATACGGAATAAACTATATCCTCTGGTCCAACAGAACCGCTCAATGACTGGAAATGGTCATGTTCGGCCAATCGGAGACCATGTGCAGCTAATCATGAGATTCATGTTACCAAACAACGATGGAAGTTTTATGGACGACAGTGCTCCGTCACCATGCCACAATTCTACGCGACAGGTTTGAAGAACACTCTGGACAATACGAGCGAGTGATTTGGTCACCAAGATCGCCCGACACCGGATGTAATAGAGAAGTCAGTTCGTGCACAAAACCTTGCATCCGCAACACATTTGAACTTACGGACGGCTGTGAGACAGCGTGACAGTGACGTCCAACGACCTATGGAGTCCATATCGAGTAGCGGCAGTACGCCGCGCAACTGGGAGTCCGACACGATATTAGGACGTATCCCATGACTTTTGTCTTCTCACTGTCTTCTAACTTTTCGAAAGTTTAGCTCAGTGGCGCTGACTACAGAAGAAGTTTCAGGTTCGTTTCCGGGTCAACACGCCTATTTCTCAGTTTTCACTTGTTTCACCCGTTTGATAATGTTCAAAATGCAGAGATGTATAGTGGTTCTGAGTCCACGTTAAACAAAGGTCCCCGTATAACTGTTTGTGTAAGTCTGGAAGGAAGGGAAAGAAGTATCACTTCCAAGAGGACCATGCTAGAAAAGGACTGCAGTGTTCAAACCAACCTTCGGGTTGATAACGGCTTTATGTGTAAGTTCCTTCCAGAGACATATTGTAAACTTAATGGGCATTTCCAAATTGTGAGCGGGATTTATAAATCGATCTTTATGCACACTCCGCACCACTAACATACGCGTCAGTCTATTTGGCCGCTTACATTCGCGTCACAGAAAGACGATACGAGGCGCCAAACAGCGCTCTCCTGTTGACCCTTACGCTCTAATTAACACACGCGATTCGGCCGCTCCGTGTAGCTACATGCGCCGCATTGTCCATCCCACCGGCGCTGCCGTGTCGTTACAGGCGCCACAGATTTTGCTCCTGTTATTGGTGTTTCGGCTGCCGCCGGTGATGGCGTCACGGCTGGTGATTTCGCTGCCGGGCCCGGTCGGCTGCTGTTATTTATTTTATTCGTCGCCACCGCAAAACTGTTCCCCGGGCAGGACAGAACAGCAGAGAGGCTGTGAGCGCCGCGCTGCGCTTCACGGGCGCTGCATGTGCCACAGCTGTTTTCCAGCCGGTCGGTCTGTGACGGTCGATTGGCGAGCAAGCGGTGCCGAGGTGCTTTTCAAAAGCGGGCTTAATGTGGTTAAAATAATCAAAACAATCGCGACACGCATCGAGTATTTTAATAAGGGCTGGGATGTTGGGGGGGGGGGACCCTAAATTAGTGTCGTCCTGCTAGGGATATTGTCGGGTAATGTGTAGCTAATGGTCTGATTAAAACGTCCCCAAAGCCGCGCGCGGCCGATCGCGTTATAAAAGCGACGGGGCTTTTGTCTATCGCCGATTTCGCACACGCTGTATTAATCACTAGAGCGCTATGAATATAAATATTCATGGAAATCATTACACGAGCTGTTCTCCCCCACCCTCCTCTTCCGTTCACGCCCCTTCTTTCGTCCTCCCTTTGCCGGATGAAACTCGGACAACGGAAATTTGAAATTCACACTATACTACTGGGATGGTAGCCGATGCTCATGATTATGTATGGTAGCCTTCTCGCATCGTACTGACGGCCTCAGTGTTATATCTGCGGCCGCGTCATTTAAAAAATAGATATATATGTATACACCCACATGCTCACGCCAGAAAAAACGACGCGCCTGCATGTGCGAATTCGGCCCAGAGAAGCGTAAACATCCAATTTAAATATTCCTGCCGAAATGATGGAAGTAAATGTGTTTTACACTCGTCCGAGCATGGAAAATGCATTGCGATTTCACGTGACACACTACGGGGCCCGGTGCAGTGCCGTAAAAATACGTAAATTTGGTTTGAATTTTAAACTTCCTCTTTATGAACAGCTTGAAGTTTCGGGCGCGTTTTCTGCACTCTGGTGGTAACTGGAACGCGATAATAGGAGTAACAGAATGCGGGCGGTACAACAGCAAACACGGCGGGTACCTGCAGGAGCTGTTTGCACTGCAGTGAAGCGCTGCGTTTTCGTCATTTCGGCGCCTACTGTCTTACAAGTACTATTCCCTGGGCAACGTCACTGAACTCTGAAAGTCGCACATGCGTTTGCGGTTATCGGAGATTATCGATATTAACATCAAGCACTTCAGTTTCTGTGTCGCTAGTAGAGTACGATGGTGCACAAGCCGTGACAACGAATTCTTACTTGGAAACCGTGATGCGGTGTTGACGACGCTGAACCGTGTTAAAGAAGAAATTATGTATAAATTCCCGACAATTAAACTCTTTGTAGCGTTTCAGGCTAATCTCAAGAACTGCGTATGGATTTTGATACGACTTTCATTAATAGAAACAGATTCATGAGGAACGTTTATGTAGATAATATATTACCACAACGCGAGACTAGACGGCTGACTATAGAAAATTGGTGGTACCAGTGCGAAGCTGGGGTGGGTCCCTAGTTTAAAGCAGTATCTTCTCGATGTTGGAACCATATTTGGTATAAAATTCTCGACCGTTTGGCAGCTGCCTACCACATCGTCCTTAGGAGTACTGACCGCCGAGGTTGGAGCGATGTACTGTTTGTTAAGGTAACCCAGGGGATTATGACTTTTCAGAGGGAGAACGAAATGATGCATGCAAGGGAACACGTGTTGCGTAGCTTCCAACCACTCCGCCTAACCATGGGACCGAACTAGGGACAGGAAAAACCGACCGGTTAAAACTGATACCGGTATTTTAGTACTGGATAGCCGGTATTTTTCGATATATGTTTGGTTTCGGTTATAACAGGGTTTTTTTATTTTTTACTAAAAAACCGAAATATGCACCAGCCATAGCAACAGCACTAAAATTTTAAATAAAACGTTTTTTTAAAAAAGGAGTAATTTTTATTTGTAGAATTGACATTGCTTTGAAGTATCAATTCATTAGCAGCATATGATAAAAAAAGAAAGCAGCTGTTCTGCAGCCTGTGTCTGTAAAATATGCCTTCATCTGCTTTTAGCCCTTGAGAATTGACAAAATAACACGGAAAACAGATTTCTTCAATCTCAGTTTTCACCCTTTAGCACTGACCACTCGTAACGCACAAGTAGCGGTATGATCTCCGAATACAACGTGATTTTTGAGAGGAGTTTCAAAAACTTTGAATGAGTAGGAGAACACTGGTGATTTTTTGCAGTATTCAACCGATTATCACTTTTCGAGGGAAGCAGCGATCGGTGGACACACTAATTTTTCTTTTATTTGCCTATTTAATTTAATATTTTGATTCTATGTAACTTGAAACCGAGAGATTCAAAACGTTTGAGCCTTTCTTCGATGTCTACAATTACACAGTAAATAATACGGATAAGAAAACCGAAAATCGGTTATTCCAGAAACCGGTCGTTTTGGGCGGTTTTAACAGTCATGATAAACTGGCGTGAAAAATTAAAGAAGAGGAAAAAACGATGTAATCGAAAACCAACAGTCATGTTAAACTGGCATGAAAAATAAAACGATATAACCGGAAACCGGTTCTTTGAGCGATAACCATCATCTCTAGATCGAACGTCATCATGTGATGTGAAAGACTGGGACCATGGTTTAAACAGCCGCTCCTGCTTATCTGTATGAGTCAAGCGTTGTTGTTTTCTCTTGGTATCCATAATACACCTCACACCGTACTGTGTTCTCACGATCTCGGTTTAAATTATTACAATTCAGTCTTAACTAATCTCTGATCAGGGAAACACAGTAGGCCTAACACTGGCAGCTCGTGAGACCTGACATCAATTAGTCCCTTAGTAGGCCGGAGTTGGCAGAAGCAGCCATACTCGCCATACTGTGCATGTGTCACATCGGCGAGCCTTTAGAAGGTTCCAGACGCTGCTGGTACACCTGTATAGTGTGAACCCGAACACTACAGACACAATTTCGGAGTGTATTGAGAAATATTTTGTATTCAGGTATAAGAACCCGTGGTACCCGACACAACGAGACGACGGAAACCTCAAGAAGCCGGCCGGAGTGACCGAGCGGTTCTAGGCGTTTCAGTCTGGAACCACGCGACCGTTACGGTCTCTGGTTCGAATCCTGCCTTGGGCATGTATGTGTGTGATGTCCTTAGGTTAGTTAGGTGTAAGTAGTTCTAGGGGACTGCTGACCTCAGATGTTGAGTCCCGTAGTGCTCAGAGCCATTTGAACCATTTTTTTGAAACCTCAAGAGGGAAATGTTTTTACCGTTCTACGAGCTTTTTGCAGTAATAATCGAGTTTTTCAGCACATTTATTCAAGCCTTCATGATGTATTCAGATTATAATGTACTGGACAAACTGAACGAGGTCCACATAAAGTTGCAGCGAGAAAAAACTAATTTCATTAAATCTGAAAATATTGCCAAACTGGATCGTTATACCAATAACTTGACGCGAAATCTGTCGCTTTCCAACTCCTCAAGAAATTGCACGCTAAATGCTGAATTTTAAGTACACCTCAGTACCGATTAGTAATAGGACGGGACTTGAAAAGGAGAGTTACACATGTCTCCCCATGCTAAGACTGTTCCGCAACAAGAGGGGCGCTTTGTCACCAGATAGCCTACTTGTCCTGGATTTCAAACAGAGAGAATCTTCAGCGGTACGGTTAACAGATGCATGAAAATGTGTGGCTGAAATAGAGCGGTAACTCCAAAGCCGAAGTACGCGAAACATCATGATCCTTGTGGGCGAAACGTCTAAATTGTAGTGTTGTTGATAACTTATCGATGTATCGACATATATTCAACCACTATTGATATACACCTACGACACTTCTGAACGAAATATCGATACACCGAATCCGAAATGGCGGCATCGAATGTAGATATTTTTATTTTACCTTATATTTTTTCGCAATTTTTGGTAAATATTTGAAATTGTACTTTTGAAATTTTAGTAAAACATAATTTTTCATTCACTGCGTGAAAGATCTTTACTACTTTTTGAGCTTTCATCAGGTCCACTCTCTCTCTCTCTTTGTGCAGATGGCGCAAAGAAGTAGTCCAATTGCATTGGAGGTGGCGGTGCGAATGGAATAAACAAAAAAAACTTTTTAACGCAACTAGTATTCTATTTCTTCACACCGACATTCTTCAAAAACAGTTGCAGAAACTGATGAACAAAAATCTAAACGACAAGATTGTGTTTGCCGTGGGCGGAGACAGGTGAGGAGAAATGCTTACATAACTGCCGCTCTGTAAAGTTAACTTCACCACCCAATTTTGACACTGCTAGTTCGCTGGCGTTTGCAAAAATTAAAAAAAAAGAAAGTCGACATGAAGTGTTCCAGATGAATCCGATAAGTGACGAAACCGAGCGACGGAAACATCGGACAGCTTCTATTGTGCCAGTTACATGCCGTTACCATTGTCAACAAAGTGGTTATCGCCAAACGTGAACGTGCATCGTCTTCAATTCTTGCTCTAAGGGGGGGGGGGGGGGGGGACGACGACGACAAGTAAGCTGCTAGTTGATGATGTACAGAACATCTAATAATAAACCTATACTTAAATATACAGCTCTAAAACTGGAACAGTGCAGCCGAACTTTTTTTCTTGCCCTTCCTCGATGTCTTTTACGTCGTATATCGATGTATCGACAACTTTTCTCGATATGCTAATAACCGGTAATGGTACTGTTTTTTAAATATCCATACATCGGATTACCAATATTTTAAAAAAATATCAACAGTTCTTCTGAAATGCACACAGATTCACTGTGAATTCCTGGAGATATAATGACCAAATGCAATGTTGCGTCCAGCCATAACGAAACGGAACCAAAACTTTGGCCAAGGCAGCACTGAGGCGGGTGACGCTGATCGAGACGGATGGCAATCGACAAGGCCGATTCTCGACGATCACAGATTTTCCAACGATGAGGACGCTCACACAGGGTTTCTCTAATGACTCCCTAGCCAATCGTCGACGAACTGAGTGGTTGGCAGAACGTTTTTCCCGTTGTCTGCAGAGACTTGGTGATTATAGTGAAAAATAGTGTGGTGCAGCATTCAATGAAAGTTATTTTGGTCTGTCATAATAATGTGTGGCCTACTTTCTGAAGTTCTCTCTTATTAACGATAAACTTATTCATTATTTCAAACAAACAAAAACCAAAAAAGCACAAAAAATTTTCGCCTGCTGAACTTAATTATTAGTGTATTCTTCACGGATTATCCAGTTTTTAACTATTCAACTGGAGGATTTACTATTTTCTTCATTTTTCACAACTTAAACAAACTTGCAGTGCGGGCTTTCACGTGCGGTATTTGAATCCTTCCTGATACTTGTCATGTGAACGTTAGGCTGCGGTCTGTGGCACATTTATATGGCTAACGTTACGTCCCCTAATACTGGTGACGTCACGACCCGACCGTTGCGTGGATACATGCAAACAATTCGTATTACTGAGCTTGTTCAAAAGTGCGAGCGCGTATAGACTCCGGTGAGGTTTCGGCCGTTAGGAGCTGAAACGCTAGACGTAGTTACAGTCCTTAGACCACGGCTTAATACATACAACAAAAACTTTCCAAGAATAATAATCTGTTGAAAGTATTAAATTTGACCGAAATATTCACTGAGGTAACAAAAGCCATGGGATACCTCCCAAAACGTGTCGGAACTCCTTTTGCCCAGCGTCGTGCAGAATCTCGACGTGCCATGGATTCAACAAGTTTGTGACTGGTAGCGTTAATTTAAAAAACCTTTACATACTTCTTTGGAAGTCAACTGCAGAAATATTGAGGCATGTTATCTTTATAATTGTCCGTAATTGCAAAAGTGGTGCTGGTGCAGGATTTTATGCCCGAACTGACCTCTCCACTATGTCCCACAAATGTCCGATGTGATGCACGTCGGGCGCTCTCGGAGCCCAAATAATTCTATATAACTGTCCAGAATATTCTTCAAACCCATTCCGAACTATTGTGGCCCGGTGACAAATCCATCGTTGTGTGGTAACATGAAGTCCACGAATGGCGGCAGATGGCCTCCAAATGGCCGAACATAACCATTTCCAGTCAATGATCAGTTGGATCAGAGAAGCCAGTCCATTCCATGTAAACACAGCCCATGAAGCCACCACCAGCTCACAAAGGACCTTATTGACAAGGCTTCGTGAGGTATGCACCACGCCCGAAACCTACCATCAGCCGTTGCCATTTGAAATCGTGACTCATCTGACGAGACCACGGGTTCCAAGTCTAAATTAAACCGACATGGTTACGAGCCCAGGAGAGATACTGCAGACGATGGCGTGCTATTAGCAACGGTACTAGCGCTGTTCGTCTGTTTTCATAGACCATTAACGTTACATTTCGCCTAACGGATAGATTCGTGCTCCCAGTTATATTTCGGCAGTTATTTCTCGCAGGTTTGCTTGTATGTTAGCATTGAAAACTCTACGCAAACGCTTCCCGCTCTCGGTCGTTAAGAGTAGGCCATCAGCCACTGCGTAGACTGTGGTAAGAGGTAACGCCTGAAATATGATACTCTCGGCACACTCTTGACACTGTGGATATCAGAATATTGAATTCTCTAACAATTTCCGAAATGGAATGTCCCATCCGTCTAGTTCCACCTACTCTGATAACTCCCAGCGTGCGGCCTTTATCACGTTGGAAACCGCTTCACAGGCATCTACTGAGTACAGATAACAGATCCGCCTGTGCACTACCATCTTAAATCTCGTGTGCGCGATACTGCGGCCATATGTATGTGTACAAATCGCTATCCCACGATTTTTGTCACCTCACTGTGTATAGTGTAACGAAACGTGTGAGTCATTTTTGCATCAACTCGATTCCGATACTTCCAGAACCTGTACAGAAAATTGGAATAGAGATCAACATAAACATCATTTCCACCCTTTTTATTGCTGATGAAAAATACACATTGAATGTTGTTCCACCATACAACGAGGCCATCAGAGGTGATGGTCCAGATTGCTGTTCATACCGGTACCTCTAATAACCAGTTGCACGCCCTCTTGCATTGATGCAGGCCTGTATTCGTCATCCGCAGCTCGTGGTCGTGCGGTAGCGTTCTCGCTTCCCACGCCCGGGTTCCCGGGTTCGATTCCCGGCGGGGTCAGGGATTTTCTCTGCCTCGTGATGACTGTGTGTTGTGTGATGTCCTTAGGTTAGTTAGGTTTACGTACTTCTAAGTTCTAGGGGACTGATGACCACAGATGTTTAGTCCCATAATACTAAGAGCCATCTGAACCATCTGTATTCGTCGTGGCATACTATCCATAAGTTGATCAAGGCTCTCCTCAACGGCGATTCGGCGTAGATAACTCAGAGTGATTGGTGGGTCACGTCATCCTTAAACAGCCCTTTTCAATCTATCCCAGGCATGTTCTATAGGGTTCATGTCTGAAGAACATGCTGGCCACTCAGTCGAGCGATGTCGTTATCCTGAAGGAAGTCATTCACAAGATGTGCACGATGGGGCGCGAATTGTGGTCAATGAAGACGGATGTCTCGCCAATATGCAGCCAGTATGGTTGCACTATCAGTTGAAGGATGGCATTCACGTATCGTACAGCCGTTACGGCACCTTCCATGACCACCAGCGGCGTACGTCGGCCTCACATAATTCCATCCGAAAACAGCGGGGAAACTCCACCTTTATGCATTCGCTGGGCAGAGTGTCTAAGGCGTTCAGCCTGACCGGGTTGCCTCCAAACACGTCTCCGACGATGGTCTGCTTGAGGGCATATGCGATACTCATCCGTGAAATGAACGTGATGCCAATCCCTAGCGGTCCATTCGGAAGTTGTTGGGCCCATCTGTACCACGCTGCATGATGTCGTGGTTGCACAGATGGACCTCGCCATGGACGTCAGGAGTGACGTTGCGCATCATGCAGCCTATTGCGCACAGTTTGAGTCGTAACACGACGTCCTGTGGCTGCACGAAAAGCATTATTCAACATAGTGGCGTTGCTATCAGGTTTCCTCCGAGCCATAATCTGTAGGTAGCGGGCATCCACTGCAGATGTAGCACTTGGGTGGTCTGAGCGAGGCATATCATCGACAGTTCCTGTCTCTCTGTATCTCCTCCATGTCCGAACAACATCGCTTTGTTTCACTCCGAGACGCCTGGACACTTCCCTTGTTGAGAGCCCTTCCTCGCACAAAGTAACAATGCGGACGGGATCGAACTGCGGGTTTGACCGTCTAGGCATGGTTAAACTACAGGCAACACGAGCCGTCTACCTTCTTCCTGGTGAAATGACTGGAGCTGATTGGCTGTCGGACCTCCTCCGTGTAATAGGTGCTGTTCATGCATGGTTGCTTACATCTTTGGGCGGGATTAGTGACATCTCTGAACAGACAAAGGGAATGTGTCTGTGATACAGTATCCACAGTCGACAGTCTTCAGGAGTTCTGTGAACTGGGGTGATGCAAAACTATTTTTGATGTGTGTACTTTTATCTTATACATTTGCGTGTACAGTACGGAGACTTCTGGCGGTAGATCGTCGTCTTTTCCTAGTGTTCACCTGAATCTCTTCTTTCTTTGCAAGTGAAACTTTCCTCCACAGTTACTGTTGCAATACCCTTTTGCGACGTCGGAAACGACTGTATGATTCAACTGTCACAACAGCAGACGTGAGGCTATCGGATGGAAGCATTTCAGACTAAATGTCCTAATTGGTCTTTTTGTCTAAGTTTTACTGATGGTTAACCGGTTGTGTCTTTCGCGAATACATGGAATAAAGCCTGCGTCAATTACGTTATATGATTGCTTTTTCTGGTATATGTACTTTTGAAATGGTGCAGTGTCACTCGAACAACAAGACCACTGGAGGTGGAGTACATCCAATATTTAAATAGCATAAGGAAGTGAATGAGGGTTACCAAGTTAACATGACGTCTAGTTATTTTCGTCGATGAGGGAAATTAATCTTTCGTACTAGTGACACCTTCACAATGGTTGATGCACTATACTTGTAGAAATATCATGAATTTAATTTGATTTTAAACTCGATATTTTGGTCCCAAAAGAAGTTAATTAGTCCTTTGCGTAAGGCAATAATTACTTGTTTCTTTGCTATTTGAGGTAGTTGCATTTCCTTTTGGTCCGTCCCCCCCCCCCCCCCCTCCCTTCACGCCCTCTCCACCCACCTCTTTATTTCTCTCTCTCTCTCTCTCTCTTACACACACGCACACACACACACACACACACACACACACACACACACACACACACACACACACATAAAAGCGATTAATTCTGTACGTTATACGTTGCTTTCAGAAGTTGTAAGGAGAACTATATGAGATAGAAGGACAAAATAGGACTGCTCCGTCATAATGTAGCGAGGTACGAAAAGGATACTAAAAGTTAGGACAAAGTTAGAGGAAGCGGAATGAAGTCGTACCTGAAGACGAATTTACGTGAAGTAATTCTGCTATACCGCACCAGGCGCCTACGGAACAAAACTTACGAAGTAATTTTACGAATAAATGACAAATGTTCTCCAAGAACTTTGGGGCGGTAAGTCAGTTACTGGAACGCTACGCTCTGCGACTGTGATTATGTACACTAAGTCTGAAGTTGCGGAGTGAAACTGACAGTCTCCGTACTCGTGTACTCTATGACAATAGGGCGTACTCAACTTTTGTATGAAATGACGCCCCTAATAGATTTTATTGATTGTGACACTGAGCCTTGTTTTATAAGTTTTTTTATCTGGTGATGCCAGGACCCGAAACGACGTTATAAAGGAAGACATAAATTAAGCGATATAGTTTTATTCACAAATTATTCGAGACGATGGCATACTAATTCAGCGAATTTATTTTTCTTATTAATAGATTAATTTAAATAAAGGACTCTTGCACTGCGGAGTGTACATGGTGGTTGTTATTCAAAGATTAGAATGCGCTAGGGGTCTGGAGAGGGTAAGGCCGTCATTGCAAGTACGTGATTTTTTTAAAAAGTCCGCACTCAGTCGCTGTGTTTGATAGTACTGTGTAGGGCAGTGATAAATGCATAATGCGTAGTCTTGTGTTAACTTACGTATCAGTTTCCAACATCATAAAATTTTTCGATTTACTGTGGTTAGTAAAGTTTTTTGTTTACATATGGAATTTGCCACTAGGGTCAGCTTGTCACAGAGAGACACGAACAGAATGCGGGGCGAAAATACTGTGACGTTCTACTTCAGTATACATCACTCGTATGGTATTTTACTTGCGTTATAAGGAAAAGCCAAGTAAGTTTATACGTTATTTTTTAAGTGTAAGCTGTCTGCATAAAACTATGAGGCAGATTTTAAATAGTAAGTGAGGAGAGGCTGTTAGGTTGCGAGTGACTAAGAACATGTCAGACGGTTTTCTCGTAACTACAAAGCCTTCCTGTAATAGTGATTCAATAGATTCAATTCGTACGACGTAGCTGGTACAGAAAATTGTGGCTCTAGTATCAGGTTTTATTTATGTGGCGGACTAGGAATGAAGATTAAACTTACGTCTATACGCCGTAAGCTACCTTACGACGTGTGAAGGAGCGCTTTTCTGGTAACACTATCTTTTCCCCATTTCTTGCTTTCATTCGCCAATGGTGCCCGGCGAGAATTACACAAGCTCCGATTTTTCTGTTTTACTCCTCATGGTTAGTTCGTGAAACTTATGTGGAAGGAAGTAATATGTCGCCTGACTTCTTCCAATTGGCATTCTCGCAATCTGAAGACTCAAAGTCTATGTGATAACACAACGCCTCTCTTGCAGTTTCTTCCATTGGAGTTTGTTGAATATCTCCACATTACTATTCACGTAGTAAATGAAACCTACCACTTTTCGTTGGATTTCGTCTATTAATACAATTTGGGTCATGCAAAATCGAAATGAAAAAAAAAAAGAACTGGAAGATTATGAAAAGATATTAACATATTTTGAAAATACTGATAACGGTTGATTAACTGTACAAGTGTTAAAAGAAATTTAGTGTGTCTATAAGCGTTGTGCAGACCTTTCGGTCTGCAGGTTTGTGAGCTAACATGCCAAAGATGTTCGGGCTCACATGCCGTTCCTCTTCGTCTAAATGTCTTGGCTGAAACTCGTCTAGCGTTTGAACCGCACGTGTCGCATTTCACGCCCTAAATCAGACGCTTGTGACCCTTTGGTTAAACTGCCTGGCTGATGGCAAGTTTGCGAAATACAAAGTTAACATAACATACAGGGTGTTACAAAAAGGTACGGCCAAACTTTCAGGAAACATTCCTCACACACAAAGAAAGAAAATATGTTATGTGGACATGTGTCCGGAAACACTTACTTTCCATGTTAGAGCTCATTTTATTACTTCTCTTCAAATCACATTAATCATGGAATGGAAACGCACAGCAACAGAACGTACCAGCGTGACTTCAAACACTTTGTTACAGGAAATGTTCAAAATGTCCTCCGTTAGCGAGGATACATGCATCCACCCTCCGTCGCATGGAATCCCTGACGCGCTGATGCAGCCCTGGAGAATGGCGTATTGTATCACAGCCGTCCACAATACGAGCACGAAGAGTCTCTACATTTGGTACCGGGGTGCGTAGACAAGAGCTTTCAAATGCTCCCATAAATGAAAGTCAAGAGGGTTGAGGTCAGGAGAGCGTGGAGGCCATAGAATTGGTCCGCCTCTACCAATCCATCGGTCACCGAATCTGTTGTTGAGAAGCGTACGAACAGTTCGACTGAAATGTGCAGGAGCTCCATCGCGCATGAACCACATGTTGTGTCGTTTTTGTAAAGGCACATGTTCTAGCTGCACAGGTAGAGTATCCTGTATGAAATCATGATAACGTGCTCCATTGAGCGTAGGTGAACGAAACTAAAATGAGCTCTAACTTGGAAATTAAGCGTTTCCGGACACATGTCCACATAACATCTTTTCTTTATTTGTGTGTGAGGAATGTTTCCTGAATGTTTGGCCGTACCTTTTTGTAACACCCTGTATAATAACAGTAAGAATAATATCGGGAACTAAATTATCGATCCATGAATGATGTAGGCCACACGGTCGCAATTTGGTTAGAATAATGTTTATTCAGAAAGCAAACAAGCTGAAGTGGTCATACTTAGACTTAATGTTACACTCGAGAGCATATCCATTTGATACAGTTCGGTCATTCACAATCTCACCGCGAAATACAAGTTATCTATTCAAAAAGTAAGAGTTCACACCAGGCGCGCGATTGCTCACTGCTCGGAGACTAAGTCCCATGATACCACACAACGTGAAATTTTCTAAGTCGTTTCACTTCCTAGCTGCCTAAAGACCGACTGTCCGCTTTCGCGTCTCAATCCGAACTGTACCCGTTGGTGTCTCCAGCCGAACTGTCCGCTTTCGCATCTGCACCAACACTGTACCTCTGCCAGTCCCCGGCCGCGTTTCCTACGCGCCGATTATCTTCGCTCAACTGACTAGAGCAGTTCCCTTTCCTGAAGCCGTCCATCTGATAAGCTATAGCTTATTCTTCATTATTATACATTTTAACATACTTAAATAACCAAAGCTTGACCACTTTCACGTTCTAAATAAAGTAACAATAATATCCATTACATAATAAACGTTAAATTCTTTTACATAAAATGAAAACTGTTTCCTTCGTAACTTTGAATGTCACGGCCAGTAGCCTTGCATCAATGTGCTTTCTGCTAAATAAATGAAGAACAAAAGTAAGTATTATGCACTAAACTTTCCATCAAATATTCTATTACATAATGATTCAATACGGTGTCATGCTGTCACCTTTCAATGTGTTCTGTGTGGAGGAAACGATGATCTGATGCTTAACTGAAAATACTGATAATTTAAATTTACAAACGAATAAAGTTAGAGAGTTGATATTTACAACGTTTGTCATTTTAATGATGGACTTCTATATGAAATTTCGATCTTTAAGTTCGACCAAAGAGTCCAGATTTTAGCATTCAGGTCTTTGTTACAAAACTTTTTAATTTCACTTTAACAGTATACCCTAAACTATTATAGATATGATCAATATTCGAGTTTTATTGGGATCACCATGAAAGTTTATGGAGGATGGCAGATTAAAATTACTGTGGCTTCATTCCCTGCATTACTACGAAATTAAATAGTTTTTGTAATGTTTCCTTTTATTGTCAATCTCAGGTTCGCCATAATTAACACTGTTATGTCTCCTTGGCCACAAACGGTTTCTACTTGGTTTCCCTATGAGATAGGTTCCCATCTGTCTCATTCGCACACTGCAACGCTTAAGCCTCAATAGACAATAGATGTCTGTGAGTTTCCCCATCTCATGGTGAATCAGCACCCTTTGTGGCACCCAGTCCTGAACTACAGGGTTCGTTTCACAATTTCTGTAGGCTGACTCTTTCAGCCATATATTGAAATGAGAGCGCAGTGCTCGTTAACTCACAAGTTACTTGTCAGTTTTGATGTTTTTAAATTCATCTATTCTTTTGACCTTACAAGGCCTAGTGAAATGTCTTCCTGGTTCTTTGGACCATAGAAGAACCTGTGGCGGAAACTGAGAACTGAACCTGAGACCACTGTATCATTACCCTCAAATGAGAACACTAGACCATAGAGGTGGCCATGGCTGAAGTTATGAGGAGCCATAAAAATATGAATGAAGCGAGACCACGTAGAATATGGGTGGAATTACAGAATGGAAGTACATTGCTGCAAAATCCATACAGTTGGAAGCAGAAGTGGTTGGAGAAGGAGTAGTAGTAGTAGTAGTAGTAGTAGGAGAATGTGAAGGAGAAGGAGAAGAGGAGGAGATGGAGAAGGAGCAGATGGAGAAGGAGAATGAAGTGAGGTTACATAAAAATGGATGGAATTGTGAGATGGGGCAGCGTAACCCATATGGGAGACCAAGAAGTGAAAGCAGAAGAAGGAGGAGGAGGAGAAGGAGGAAAAGGGCTAATAGGAGAAGGAGGGGAGAAAGAGAACGAAATGGAACCATGTAGAAATGGATGGAATTGCGAAATGGGTGTACACTGCTATGTACTACAGACTGGATAAGAACAAATGGGTGGAGAAGGGAGGAGGAGAAGAAGAACGTGAATAAGAAATGGGTGGAGAAGGAGTAGGATTTAGGAGAAGGAGAAGAGGAGGGGATGGAGAAGAAGGTCATGGGCAAGGAGAATTAAGTGAGATTACGTAAAATGGATGTAATTGCGAAATGGGGCAGTGTACTCCACAGCGGAGGAGAACAATAAGAATTGCAAGGAGAAGTAGAAGGAAGAAGAGGTGAAGGACAAGGGTGAAGAGGAGGAGAAGGGGAAAGAGAATGTTGTGAAACAAAGTACAAATGTATGGAACCGCGAAATGGGATACATTACTGCGTAGTCCACGTGGGAGAAGGAAAAGTAAGTGGAGAAGGAAGCGAGATAGCGTAGAAATGGATGGAATTGCGAAATGGGAGTACACTGCTGTATACCAAATATAGTAGAGAATGAGGTAGGAAAGAGGAGGAGGAGGAGGAGGAGGAGGAGGAGGAGGAGGAAGCGGCGACGAAGGGCTTACGACGGGCGAATTCTTGAAGATGTGGATATATTGGACGGAAATCGTAGCGTGTCCACTTGGGAGGAGAAAATACCCCTCTGATTGTTTCCAGCCTTTGAGCAGGAAGTACACGCCGTCAGTGGAGCTTGCAGAGAACAAGCACTGTGGTAAAGAAAGGCGCCCGGCAAGGATCCGTAAAGCGAGCGAGTCCCTGGGGGCCGACATAATTTATCCACGGCGGCCGCGATATTGGCAGCGGGGTGGTCCCTTTTGTGCGCTAACCACGCCTTTCAAGCTGCCCGTGGCGGCATTATCCAGCGGCGGCCGGCGACAAAGCGGGAACCGCGCGCAATGGAAGCCCGGGCCCGAGCCGCCCACGACGGCTGCGGCTCAGCCACAACCCGGCCGGCGTCTTCCGTCCCGCTACCTGCTGAGCACACCCGCAGCAGACAAGACGTGTCGCTTTTGTCCCGCTTCTTCGTAAGGGTTTAAAATCTCAACAAAAGCCAAAGCCAGACAGAGATCAGAGGCGGCAACTACGGGAAATCAAACCTCCCGGAAAGCTGTGGTACCAATGCGGGACACCCAACAGCAGGCATATAAAACGGGAGATCTAAATAATGATGCCTCAGCCCGCATTTGCGACGTTAGTTCTCACGATTACAAGCTCAGCGATTGCGTCATTTCAATTTTGAAATAATTATTATGTCATGTGCGTGCCACTTTTCTTGAGGCAAGAGTCTGTAATATTTCTGGCTTATTCAGCCATCATATTAGGCTCCAGGAAGCTATTCCCAGGGCAGTGGAGATGCGAGAAGCATAGAGATGACGCAATGTGGGACGAGGTACCGGTGACAGATGTTAGATTCGGTACCATTCCCATGAGAAAGACCGCCTGCATGATGCTGCTGCTCTGTGATTGGCTGCTGTGTTCGGCGGTAGGGCGCCAAAACGTTAAACTTTAGTTGCTAGTATTAATTAAACCTCTCATCCAAATTACTTCATTTTTTTAAATAAACGTCTCTCAGCAGCCAGCTATCAATCAGTCATTTCAAAATTATTGAAATCAAAGTATTACTAAAACAAAAGACTGACGATATTACTGCTGATGCACTTCGGTGGCGTTCGGGTCACGCCTTGCTGGCTTGGCGCGCGAAGTGTCTCGGGCAGTCCGGCTCTCCAGTCCTGACCGTTCCAGTGGACAGACATGTTGTCTGTTATAGCAGTATTTGTTTCATGCAATTTTATTTACTACAGTTCCGACCGTCGCTAGGTACAGACATGTTGTCTGTAATAGTAGTATTTAATTCATGTAATTTTATTCTCCAGTTCTGACGGTTCCAGTAGACAAAAAAATGGCTCTGAGCACTATGGGACTCAACTGCTGTGGTCATCAGTCCCCTAGAACTTAGAACTACTTAAACCTAACTAACCTAAGGACATCACACACATCCATGCCCGAGGCAGGATTCGAACCTGCGACCGTAGCAGTCGCACGGTTCCGGACTGCGCGCCTAGAACCGCGAGACCACCGCGGCCGGCTCCAGTAGACAGACATGTTGTCTGTGGCAGGATGTATTTCATGTTAATTTAGCCAGATATAATGACGGTGGAAAGATATGTTCAATACATTATGATCAAGAGTAGTTTCTCGTGTCTATATCAATAAAAACGCGAGTGGCATCCCAAATGAGTTATAGTTTATTCGTAGCAGCAGTTTCTTGCGAAGTTAATTTCAGCCTCAAGAAAAAGAATCCACGACCTGCGTGCTGTTTTCTGGGCTGGGGACATCATCATCATGAAGACAGCAGGTTAGTGAAGTGTACAAGAACTTACGTATTCCACACAGGGCAGTGGAAACAACTAGGCACCTCACGTGTACTGCATACACAGTACAAATGTGCCAGGTGACACGTTATCTGCAGTAATGCAGAGGAGGTAAAGAAGGATGAAAGTATTAACACTACCTCGCATTTATTCCTTTTTTCTTGCCGTAGGTCTTCTGAACGGTTTGATGTGGCTCGGCACTAATTCTCTTGTGTTCCGCTTTCCCCACTGTCCATGTCACGCTGCTACATAATACTGTGCTCCAAACGTACATTCTCAGAAATTTCTTCCTCAAGTCACTGCTAGTCTGCTGTTTATATCCTTTCTCCGTCCGTCATAGGTTGTTTTGCTACCTGGGAAGTGTACTTCGTGACCATCAAACCTGATGTTAAGTTTCTCGCGTTTTTCATGGCTACTAATTTTCATTTTGGTATTCTTTAGATTTACTCTCAATCCATATTCTGTACTCGTTAGACTGTTCATTCCGTTCAACAAATTCTTAATTCTTCTTCACTTTCACTGACAATACCAAAGTCACCAGCGAATCTTATCATTGACATCCTTTCACCCTGAATTTTAATTCAATTCTTGAAACTTTCTTTTACTTCCTTCACTGCTTCCCTAATGTATAAACTGAACAATAGGAGTGAAAGACTACACCCCTGTCCTACACCTTTTTGACGCGAGCACTTCGTTCTTGGTCATCTAGTCATATTGTTCTCTCTTGGTTCTTGTACGTATTGTACATTACCCGTCCTTCCCTGTAGCTCGCACCTGTTCTTCTCAGAATTTCTAACACCTTGCATCACTTTACATCGTCGAATGCGCTTTCCAGATCGAAAAATCCTTGGGAACTTACCTTAATTTTTCTTCACTCTTGCTTCCATTATCAACCGCAACATCAGAATACTCTCTGGTCCAACTGCCTTTCCTAAAGCCAAACTGATCGTCAACTGATACGTCCTCAATTTTCTTTTCCATTATTCTGTACATCATTCTTGTCATCAACTGGGATGCATGAGCTGTTAAGCTGACTGTGCCTTAATTCTCGCACTTGTCGGCTCTTGAAATTCTCGAAATTGTGTGCATGATGTTTTTCCAAAAGTCAAATGGTATATCGCCAGATTCATTCAGTCTACGAACTAACGTGAATAGTCGTTTTATTGCTCCTTCCCCCAATGATTTTCGATCGTAAGTCTTCCAAAGCTGATTATAATACTGGATACCCTAACGCCCCTGCATCGACGCCTCATTCTTCTTCCATCACGTCATCAGACAAGTCTTACTCGTCACAGAGGCCTTCAGTGTAATCTTTCCACCTATCCGACCTCTTCTATACATTTAACACTGGAATCACCATTGTACTCGTAACGTTACCACCTTTGATTTTAATTTCATAAAAGGTTATTTTTGCTTTTCTATATGCTGAGTCAGTCCTATCGACAGTAATTTCTTTTTCTATATCTTCACATTTTTCTTGCAGCCATTTCACCTTAGCTTCGCTGCATTTCGTGTTTATTTCATTCCTAAGTGACTCGTATTTCTGTATTCCTGAATTTCTTTGACATTTTTGTACTTCCTTCTTTCATCAGTCCCCAACGAAAATAAACTCCGCTATTTACTGTATAGACTTAACGGAAAAGACTTTTTAAAGACTAAGTAACACACTTATTTTCGTTCTTTAACATGCATGGAAACATAAATACGTACATAAAGGCACGCACGCATAATTATATGCACAAAGTTTACAACAATGGTTCAAATGGGTCTGAGCACTATGGGACTAAACTTCTGAGGTCATCAGTCCCCTAGAACTTAGACCTACTTAAACCTAACTAACCTGACATCACACACATCCATTCCCGAGGCAGGATTCGATCCTGCGACCGTAGCAGGAGAGTGGTTCCAGACTGTACTGCCTAGAACCGCTCGGCCATCCCGGCCGGCTCAAAGGTTACACTCATCACGGAGGAGGACAGTGCAGGAAGAGGCCAAGAAGCAGAGGAAAACATTTGCAAAGTTCCAGACCCTCGTCCAAAACCCGACTAAGGTGGCGGAGCTTTGTCGAAGCCCAATGGTCAGCGTAAAAACAATAGGAAACAAAATGGTTCAAATGGCTCTGAGCACTATGGGACTCAACTGCTGAGGTCATTAGTCCCCTAGAACTTAGAACTAACTAACCTAAGGACATCACAAACATCGATGCCCGAGGCAGGATTCGAACCTGCGACCGTAGCGGTCTTGCGGTTCCAGACTGCAGCGCCTTTAACCGCACGGCCACTTCGGCCGGCAATAGGAAACAAGTAAGTAATCAAAACTTGATCACTGTCTCCACACCTCCACCACCATAAAATGTATCTCTTTCCTAGAACCGCTTTTCTAACTATCGCCATCCTTGTATTTTATACCATCTTTCTTTCTGTCACTGTACGTTATTTCCCTGAATAAATAGCAAACCGCCTAAACTTTTTGTACCTGCTAATTACCTAATCTAATTTCCTCAGAATCACTTGAGTACAACTACATACAGAAAACAAAAAAAGCCAGGAAAATGTAGAATATTTAAGTGAAAAAATGACTTACGATGTAGGTGTTTCAAATGTATGAAATGTATTTGGGTAAAACTCATAT
Organism: Schistocerca nitens; assembly: GCF_023898315.1. Taxonomy (NCBI): domain Eukaryota; kingdom Metazoa; phylum Arthropoda; class Insecta; order Orthoptera; family Acrididae; genus Schistocerca; species Schistocerca nitens. Next base: position 860,609,889 of record NC_064614.1, read on the forward strand.
ATCAGACTTCCTTCGAGCTGATGAAGGTCACGGTAGAGATCCCCTAATAAGGAAATGTCTAGTTTTCGAGTGATAAGGCCATGCATTTATGAGCCATACGTCCGTGCTGCTACTAAACGGCAGTATTATTCCCTGACGGAAGGAAACCCTTCTATATACTGCGCAGCCGTAACGGAAAAGACTGTTTAAACAGTTTCATTTATTTTCATCCTTTAACATGTACGAATACTTACAATCATAAATAAGTATATAAATAGATGCATAATTGTGCGTACAAAGGCTACAATCATTCATAATCAGTATAAGATGGAACTTTTCTACAAATACGCACTTATTACTACCCCCTCGTTTGAACCATTTTTTAAAATATATGCTTGACCAGTTCGTTGCTGTCATACCACTTCAGCATCGAATTAGTAGAGAGAATTTTCTTACAATTTACTCTTTACGTTCATAACCTATTATAATATTGGCGTGCAAATCTAAATGATGAAAATAACGTCCATAGCCGCGTGCCTGTGTAACATCTGCCCTCCCATCAGCTATTGCTACCCTTCAATATACTGTGATGAAATATGATCTTAAAATTGAACAGTTTGCTGTTAACATTGAGTTTATTATATCCTGAGTTCAGGAAATGGTCCCCAAAATCATTTTAAAGTCCACTCAGCGTATATAGGCGCACTATTCAGTTGTCCGGTCACATTAAAGAAAATACTGTACAACGTTAAATCATAGATTCGATAAATTATTGTGGTGAAGCTATCTGAGCCTTTACACTCTTCAGTAAAGTTGTCTAAAGGTTGGTCGCAAAGCGAAATCTCGAACTTCACTAGAAACCGAAAATCTTCCCATCAGACAGATCTGACTATTGCATCGAACAGAACACGCTAGTGTAATATTGTACACCATGTTGTAAAAGAATCTACGGGCTATCTCACCCTGTACATCTGGCGTGCTACAACAACAGATTTACACACGAGTGCGTTAGTGACATATCCATGTAGAGTGGCTGCCGGAAGCTGCGCGGGTAGCAGGCAGGCCCCTATACAGGGGCTTAGCGGCGTCGCGGCCATATTTTGTGTCGCATCCCTGCCCCACTCCGCTACGCTCCGGCACCGCCCTGCTTTATTACTTCCTAAAACTTTACGCCGAGATAAATGCGTAAAATATGGCGCCGCTGAAACGCGGTGGCATATTGTCCGATATTACACTGCCGGTGTCTTCCCGGCGCACCGCACGGGCTTAATTACGCCGCCGTGGGCGTTCCATCCATTATACATGCTCAGCCCGCAGGATTAGGCTTTTTGGGTGTTAACTTGTTCCAGAAAATTAGCTAGCTCCTTCTCTTTTTTTCTCGTATCCCCGCTGCAAGCTAAATTTTCAACGCTCTCCTCGAGAAATTTAGAACGAGACCGCTTCAGACCTCTGTAGTGGTAAGAGAAACTTCGGAAAGAAAAAGGAGAAGGCTGTATATGCAAAAGAAGTGAATATAAAAGACGCTATTATTGGCGTTTAGCGCACGAAAAGATCTAATGTTTCAGTATAGACTGAATCTTTAACTCTGGGTTTATTTTTCTTGGAGGCTGAGAATGACGAGATTAACGATTACGAAAGAATAATATTTATAAATTTCCTTCTATCATTATTGTTAAACGGCGTGTTGAGTGAACCTTCCCCAGCCAAAGGTATTCTGATAGTACTGAGTGACTGCATAAACATTTAAGAACAAAACAGCTGAAATATTACCCAACTGTCTATTCTAACATTATCGTCTGGTATGTTGTTGCAGTCGATTCTTTCTTCTTTTGTGTTTATGACGGTTATGATATATTTGTGGTATATGTGCTTCTTTATTTGTTGTCTAGTTACTATCTCGACTATCGACGATTTGATACTAACGTTCTAAAGCTATCAGACTCACTTTAACTGAAAACTGCAAACTGTGAATGTGTAGCCAGATGTAAGTTCTCTCAGCTTGCTCAATGCTGTGTACTAATTTTTGGGCTTGTCCTTCGATTCTACTTTTGTACTTCGCCACTCTAAATAACGAGGTTCACTTATTATAATCATTGCCAGTCCCAATAATATTGACACTGTTACTGCTTCCAATGCCACATTTCCTTATCTTGGTATCCTAGCAACCCGTCCTTTATTTTTTGGTAGTTGTTCTCAGCTGAATAATTTCGTCAGTCATTGCTACTAACAACTTTTCATTTGGTACTCTCTACCTTGGCCAACACCTTCCTGTTGCACAATGGTTTAGATACACTCAGTTTGTAAGTAGCCGTTCGGGTTCCAGACAGTCGATATCTGAGTACTACGAGGGCTGTCCAGAAAGTAAGTTACGATCGGTCGCGAAATGGAAACGACTATGAAAATCCGATAAAGCTTTGCAAAGATGTGTTGGGCAGTGTCTCTAGTATGACTCTAGGTAGAATTAAGTCGCACTTTTCATTCCGGAGCTCTTAGTGAGCGCGTAAAGATGTTATAGAAAATAGTGTCTCCCGCAAAGTACGGGGGCCTGGCGAATATTTTCCCCTGAAGCTATGCAACCAACATTACATAACTGTCGTGCGGTTTCTTCTTCAAGACAATTCTCAGCCTCAGTCTGCTGGGGCAATGAAGATGTTCCTGCATCGTTTCAATTGGAAATGTTTGGTTACCCACAATACAGCCCGTAATTGTCTCCCACTGAGTTTCATCTCTGCTCAAACGAACCACTGGCTATGAAGACAACATTCTGGCACAGACAACGAGCTTTAGGCCAGCGTAGAGAATTGGCGGAAAGCACTGGCGGCTGCCTTCTATGAAGAGGGTATTGGAAAGTTGGTACAACGCTACGACGAATGTCTGAGTCAGAACGGCGACTACGTAGAGAAGTAGCTGAAAGGTGTAGCTAACTGTTACAAATGAAACATTTCTGATTTTCACTGTGATTTTCATTTCGCGATCAATCGTAACTTACTTTCTGTACAGCCCTCGTATATGCTTTACTCCAGAGGTTTACTTTTAGCATCTCCTCCCTCAACGTCATACCAATTCCTGAGGCCTAATAGTTTCGTGAATAACGCTTTCTTTACAAGGCGAGCACAAGAAACTTAACACTCCCATGTATTCATATTAACAATATGTTAAAACCTATTCGCTTCAAACCTTAGCCTGAATACTTCTGTTTTTTTTTTTTTTTTTCCTTTTTTACGTACGGCCGCAATTATTTTGTTGCAGACTGCCGCCGTCAGAGAGTGGTAGAGTAGAAAAAGGCATGACAGAGGTGAGTGCATATTCACCAGGAGGCATCCAGCAGAGCGTTCGCGTCCATATACGCATGGTATAAACCGTTTGGACAGAAGGCTAAAATTCCTGGTGGGCCGTCTGTGTTGGAGGAAATTGTTGAACACGTTCGAGCTGCATTTCAGTGAAGCCCATACAAATCGACAAATCGAGCATATAGTGAGCTGCAAATCCCGCTAACAAGTGTTTCAAAAATTTTGCAGAAACGCTTGTTCATGAAATCGTACAGAGTGCAGTTGGTCCAGGCACTCATGTGGCACGATCTGACTTTTGCACCGAAACGTTGGCAGGAATGGACAATGAGAACGACATGTCAAAGAGGTTAAGTTTTCGTAACGAAGCAATATTTAACACATGGCAAAGCTAATCGGCACAGTGTCCGTTTTTGGGTGACAGGAAACCCCATTTTCCCGATAGAACGTGAATTCTCCAAAGGTCAATGTGTTCTGCGCAACGATGAGAGAGATTATTTTGGGACAGTTTTTTTCCAAGGAGAAAACGGCCACAGCCATTTGCTACCTCTATCTGCTTCCTTGTGGCTTCTGCTCAATTGCCGAAAGAATCCTACTTCTTCATCTTGCAACAATGTGGTGCACCTCCTCGCTTCCAGTTGGATGTACAGAAACACATCTTCCTGGACGACGGTTTTGCAGTGGCAGATGCTGATAATGACGTGTGGTTCAGACGCCAACTGCAGTCAGCAGACTTAACCGCTTGTAATCTTTGTATAATATTAAATGAAAGACAAACTGATTATCCCACCCCTGCCACAATCCTTTGCACAACTAAAGCAGTGGAACGCAGCTGCAGTTGAGTCCGTCACTACAGAAATGTTGGAAGACGTTTGAGAGCTGTGTGAGTACCTTCTCGACGTTTTCCGTGTGACTTGAGCAGCACTTACCAAATACCTGTAACCGGTAAAAAAGTTTCAGGGATAAGATCTGTACAAATCTTTGAGAATGTAAGGTTCTTTTGAGCTCATCACGTATCTCTTGCCCCTCTACAACCGCTTTGCACAATTTAGTTTTTTAATATGTAGGATTCTCTCATGTATTGTTCCCTGTTTTTAATCTTTAAAAGTTCTTGTTGTCGTGTACTGGAAACTTCGTCTTTTTGTGTTAATTATTGTGCCGTTGGTCGTTCAGTAGTAAACAACAAGACTAATTAAATAATTTATACTTTCCTTTCCTTGTCTCTATTCAGTGCTTTATTCAATACTGCATGTAGACCGATCAGAAAGTCAGATATTTTTATTTGACATATAGCTCTACCATTTCTTGCAAGCCTTTCGACTTTACACTACTTCGACTGGCTGCAGCCAAGGTGAAGAAATTTCGACCTCACATCTTGTCATTCACTGATGATATGTCAATGCTAGCCGACAGACAATTCCTCCCGGGCAGGTTTTCCTCCTCTAAATCCTCTCGTTTCAGAGTGTGAATTTTCTGCTCAACTCTCCCAGAAGCCCCTAAACGTATTCATTTACAGCCAGTTGCTGTGGTCGGATTTTCATTCACACGCCTCCTGCAAGTTTTCTCATTATTTTGTCCGACAGAACGACCGGTCATGCCAGGTTCCAAACAAGCTTACCTACTACAGGAACCTTCATATGGCTTCTGGGTGGTCGTATACCTACAGGAAGGTTAGCTTCCCCGTAATTCTTCTCACAGAGGTGCAGGCTTAGCCAGTAATTTGTTGTAATGGAGCAGAAGTTCGGTTGTAAAGCCTCTTCAGTGGGAAATAGAGCTCTTGACGGCATATCCGCTTTGTTCTTCGCTTGCGTTTCGGGAAGGGATTTACAAACCACCAACAAGTACTTTGAGATTCATTTTGTTCGGAAATCCTGTGAATCCCAGCCACACTCTGTCTTTTGTACTTTGGAATTCTTCGTCACTATTATTTAGCATATATGAGAGCAAGCAGGATGCTGGATAACTCTTCGTATAAGGTACGTTCTTGGAATTTCGACAGTTAACATCTCTGTTATGCACAACGTGTATCGTGTAGCATCTCCCATTGGAGTTCGATACTCAACTTCTAAACGCTATCGCACTTACCGAAGATGACAAAATGGTTTTCCGCTATCTCTTCTACACAGTAAGGCTACCACGCCAATGAGTTATCAGTATATATTATAAAAGTAAGTGTACAATATGCGTGCCGCTAAAACTCAGAAATGAGTCCCATTACGACCAAGGGAGTTATATGGTATGGTAGCCCTGTATCCCTAATCTATGAAAAGGGTTCAGGTTTTCCCCTGACGGGCGTGCTTTTGAAGTTGAAGGTCGCTTTTGAAGTTGCTTTGAAGTTGCTTTTGAAGGTCTGGAAAGTTTCGACCTCAAGAAATTTGAAGAACATTCCAGAACATTCGAGAGTATTCGAAAGCTTTCCAGAACATTAGAGAGAATTCTAGAGGATTCCACAACATTCCATAATGTTCCGGAATATTCCACAATGATCCGGAATGTTTTGGAATGTTCAGGAATAGTCTGGAACATTCGACAAGATTCTAGAATGTTCCGGAACATGCCGAAAGGTCCCAAATTATTGTAGAACATTCTAGAACATTCGCCAATGTTGTGGAATGTTCTGGAACACTGTGGACCATTCGAGGCCTTTTTGGTGTGTTCTAGAATTTGCCACTGGTGAGGCTACCCATTGGCAGGGGCACACAACGCAAGAACAGTCGTGGGTTCGAACGTCAGTTTCTTATCAGTGATGAAGGGAGGAACCGAAAAAGTAGTGCAGTGAGTGAATAAAAACAAACACTGAAAAGTGAGTGAGTGTCAAAGTTATACAATGACTGGATACAAATCGAAAACAGAGCGTGAAAAGAATGTAAAATGTACCTAGTGGATCTGTTAACAAAAGTTGATTTGAATATTTTAGACAATGCCCAAATGTGAAAAAGAAGGAGATATTGCCAGTTCTGAAGCAAAACGACGAAAAGAAAAAGAAAAGAAAAAGAACAGACAAAGAGCGCGAGCACGTTTCAGTTCCCAACGAACGACAAAGAGCGCCGTGAAAAGCAGAGAAACCAAAGAACAACGAAATGAACGGATTGAAGAATCGAGAAATGCGACAAATTCTTATAATCTGCACTCAAGCCAGTTATGAAAATATCATACGAGGACAAGTAAACAGTAGAACTTAAGAAATTAAGTACTCTACTACGATCCGACGAATAAATATAGCTAGCATAAACACATCGTAATCGAAAAATGGGTAACATCAGTCAATTTTGCAACGCGAAACAATTGAGCTGAGAAACAGCAGGATTCTGTTGCATGATTAGAAACAATCTATTACCTCCACGAGAAGCACCTCCACCGGAATTTTTACATTACACGATGGGAAAACAAAAAACCCAAAACAAAGTCTTCAAAATATAAAAGCGTACAACACCTGCTCCCAAATGACTTCTTTCTGTGTCACTTCGATCAGCACTAACGGATATGAAATCGATTATGTTTTTTTCCATCCAAGGACAAATCTATCACAACATGGGATCATTACTACCTCTAGCCAATGAGACCACAAATTTCTGCAAGCATATTTCATCGGAAATTAAGAATCGGAAATTGATTAACGATGCACAGTCTCCTATGGCCACACAACAGAATTCATCCCACGGATATCGACTAAATCGTCTAAGCTGAATTTCCTAATCCACAAGAATATGGCGAACTGTACGACTTAGTGGTGAGAAACATGATTCACGGATCATTCGGAACATTAAATCCTAATTCGCCATGTATGAGTGATGGAAAATGTACAAAAAAAATTGCTCAAAACCACACAAACCGGAGTTTATGGCTATCCGAAATACAGAAGACGATCAGCCAATATCAAAAATATGAATACGAGGCAGTGTCGAACTGGAAATAAATAATGAATACTTAGTACCATATAACACACTACTTTCCAAAATGATCGAAGCACATATGAACGTAGAACACCGCAGTTCCGTGAAATCCATTAAATGTATCTGCAGGTATGTTAAGAAAGGCCGTGACATGGCAATATTTCAAACAGCCAAAGACAGCGAACAACAAAACAGAAACGACGAAATTCTTATGTACCAAATGGGAAGATACATCAACAGTAACGAAGCAACATGTCGGATTTTCGGTTTACTCAACCACGAACGCGAACCATCTGTGCCATATCTAGCAGTGCACTTGGAGAATGGACAGAGAGTTTACTTCACAAATACACCGCCATTAGAACTGCAAACCAACAACCTCAGAGCACAACATTAACATCTTTTTATCAACTGTGCAAACGAATCCATTCGCGAAAACATTACTATATGTCGACGTACCTACCTATTACAAATGGCACACAACAAGAAAAATCTTTCAACAACAAAAACAAGGAATTCCAGTAGAATATCATCTACAAATCATGAAAACTGGCGCATTGCGCCGAGTGTAAACCGTACATTGTAACAATGCTGAATGTTTCTATTTCCGTAAATACGAGGACCAACAAGTTTCACAGATCTCAATACTGCTGAGCGTTACCTGTGCTAGACGTAGAGAGAAGCATGGAAACGCTTAGAACTACTGGCAATCGACAACCGCTGGGAAGTAACACTACAACAAGCTTCACTCACAGCCTCAGCTGAACAAACGAGAGACTTACTTGCCATAACTCTAACAAAATGCAACACATTGAATCCAAAACAGCCATGGGACTCAGATTCAGAAAGTGTGAACTTCCTAATATAATTTCTAGACTCTTTGCAAGTACCAGGAATGCCAATACATTGTCTTCGACGTAATCGTGGATCTGCGATCATTCTACAAAAAAATCTCAACTCGCCAAAACTATGTAATGGATGATCATCAAATAGCTATCGAATAGTATCCTCGAAGCCGAACGTATGACAGGAAAGTACAAATTTCACACACTATTTATCCACAGAACACCACTGATCTCTACTGAACCGCCTTTCCAATTTAAAAGACTGCTATTTCCGAGCAAATTACCATACAGCTTTACAATTAACAAAGCGCAATGACAAACTTTAAGGTATTGCTGCTTCAATCTGAAAGACTCCTGCTTGTCTCACGGTCAACCAAGCGTAGCTTGCTCTCAAGTAGGCAGTTCGAAAATTTGTACGCATATACCCCGGATAACAAGACGATAAATGTTCTTTTTAAACAAGTACTGTAAATAGAATACGTTTTCACTCAAAATTTTTTTTATCACTTGTACTTCAAAGTTTATCCTTTTATTCCAACCACCACAATCTCACACAGCTTCCTGAACGAAGCCGGGTACCCCCGCTAGTACTCAATAATTTGTGGAACGAGTGTTCTTTGAGCCATTTGTTACACGGATGAATTACGTTCCCTTACGATTCTTCCAATGAATCGTAGCCTGGCATACACTGTTCTCGCAGTTAATACTTCCTTTTTATCCCATGTAGAGCACCCACTGAATTCATGGTTTGGGTTATTTATTTTACATTAAAACTAGGTTTTTGCCAGCGGCAAATATACTGGTGATACTCAGCCGTGACAGTGACAGGATTTATTCTCGTCACCTGGTTGATACACTGTACAACAAAAATAAGAGACATAGGAGCATAGCGCTTCATACACTACTGGCCATTAAAATTGCTACATCACGAAGATGATGTGCCACAGACGCGAAATTTAACCAACAGGAAGAAGGTGCAGTGATATGCTCTCTTCAGAGCATTCATACATGGTTGGCGCCGGTGGCGACACCTACAACTTGCTGACATGAGGAAAGTTTCCAACCGATTTCTCATTCACAAACAGCAGTTGACAGGCGTTGCCTGGTGAAACGTTGTTGTGATGCCTCGTGTAAGGAGCAGAAATGCGTACCATCATGTTTCCGACTTTGATAAAAGTCGGATGTAGCCTACCGTGATTGAGGATTTATCTTATCGCGACATTGCTGCTCGCGTTGGTCGAGATCGAATGACTGTTAGCAAAATATGGAATCGGTGGGTTCAGGGGGGTAATACGGAACGCCGTGCTCGATCCCAACGGCATCTTATCCCTGAGTCAACAGATGCGGACGTCTGAAAGACAACAACCATCTGCACGAACAGTTCGACGACGTTTGCAGCAGCATGGACTACCAGCACGGAGACCATGGCTGCGGCTACCCTTGACGCTGCATCACAGACAGGAGCGCCTGCGATTGTGTACTCAACGACGAACCTGGGTGCATGAATGGCAAAACGTCATTTTTTCGGATGAATCCAGGTTCTGTTTACAGCATCATTGTGGCCGCATCCCTGTTTGGCGACATCGCGATGAACGCACATTGGAAGCGTGTATTCGTCATCGCCATGCTGGCGTATCACCCGGCGTGATGGTATGGGGTGCCATTGGTTACACGTCTCGGCCACCTCTTGTTCGCACTGACGGCACTTTGAACAGTGGACGTTACATTTCAGATGTGTTACGACACTTGGCTCTACCCTTCATTCGATCCCTGCGAAACCCTACATTTCAGCAGGATAATGCACAACCGCATGTTGCAGGTCCTGTACGGTCCCGTACGGGCCTTTCTGGATACAGAAAATGTTCGACTGCTGCCCTGGCCAGCACATTCTCCAGATCTCTCACCAACTGAAAACTTCTGGTCTATGGTGGCCGAGCAACTGGCTCGTCACAATACGCCAGTCAATACTCTTGATGAACTGTGGTATTGTGTTGAAGCTGCATGGGCAGCTGTACCTGTACACGCCATTCAAGCTCTGTTTGACTCAATTCCCTGGCGTATCAATGCCGTTATTACGGCCAGAGGCGGTTATTCTGGGTAATGATTTCTCAGGATTGCATGAAAATGTAATCACATATCAGTTCTAGTATAATATATTTGTCCAATGAACACCTGTTTATCATCTGCATTTCTTCTTGGTGTAGCAATTTTTATGGCCAATAGTGTACTTTGAAGGTATGTCAATAACAAAATACAGGTAAGAGATACCAACAGGTCGTTTTCGAACCGTTTTGTGTGTCACCCCTGTCATCTCCAGCACCACCCCATTGGAATAATAAAAGTATCTTACTTCCGCATTATTTTTATACAAGAAATACATCACTTACGAGTACCAAACTTGGTTCAATGTGAACAAGGCGCTTTTGAGTTCTGCTTTTCACTGTCTGGTCAAAAGTATATGGACAACTGTTAGCAGACATTAACACAGGCGTGTCCACTCATGATCTTTATGACAACTCTATTCCTGAAATGGACGCTTCCAAGAAGTGTCTTAATGTCTGTGGAGGAATGGCAGCCCGTTCTTCTTCAAAGGTCGAATAAGAAAAGGTATCGATGTCAGACGCAGAGTTCATGAGCGAAGTTCTAACTCTTCCCGAAGGCGTTCTTTTCGGTTCAGGCCGGTATTCTGGACAGGCCAGTCCACTTGATAAATTTTATTTCCACTAACCACTGCTCACAGATTGACCTTTACGTAAGTGTGCAACGCCATGCTGATGTAAACAATTATTTTCTCTGAACTGATCATCTGCTGCACGCAGTCACTATGCAATAAAATGTATTCATAGCCTTCATATCCACAATGGCAGGTATATCGTTCTTACTCCTACAGTGATATGTGCCTCATGTTTGAAAGTGGCAATCATCTGTGAATCATGCAAACTTTGTTTCGTATACTATCTCAATTTAAATGTTTCCGGATCGCATTTTCTGAGGTGAAGATTGGAGACCTGCCTGGTCGTTAAACCTCTGCGCGGAGTCGATCCAGATCTGAGTCACCTTACTGTCCCGGAAGCTCGCGCAGTGGACTTTGTGGGAGCAGGTCAACTAGTTTTATGTTACAATTCCGCGTTACACGGGACCTCTGGTGGACGTTACTGATTTAGCCATGCTGCTCAACTCTCCTTCGTTTACTGGCCAAACACCGGCGATGTTTTCTTTGTCCGCCGACGCTCGTGTAAGCGTGCGTTCAGATGCAGCTTCTGAAGAAGCGGAGCGGCTCGTGCTGCCTACGGCATGGCTGCTCTCAGCGCGGTCGTTATGCGGCCCGTATTTCGAGGCGTTATGTTTTATCTTAACAGCCAGGCACGGGATTATCAAGAGTTACTGCCCTACTTTCACTAGATAATTCCATTTTCGTTTCCCCGCTGAATTCCCATCTTGGGCGTAATCCTGCGACGAAGAACCACGGAAGAGGTCTTACGATGGCGGCCGAACGGCATAGGCGAGCATGCGGGCGAAAATGGTCCACATTTCGACGCTGGTCCTGGTGTGCAGAGTGACTTAAAAATTAATTTCTTGTCCTACGAATTACATGAAACCTGTAAGGTCTTGTGGCAGACAAGGTACTAGGATTACATTTGTTTCTTTAGAGCTTCGGGAACATAACAATATTAACTGAAACAACTCCGTGTTCGAGAAGCCTGACATGTATAGGTGCTTGACGAATGCCATGTATTCGAGATAACGCTGCATACAGTCGCAAAAATATGTTGAGTACACACCTTGAGGGTGTAATTCGTGAGCATCGTAAAAAGCTGTAAACTCTAAAGTTGGTTTGAACACCACAGCCTATTACTATAATGATTTTCTCTACTATACATGATCCTGTTGGATGTGCTATACCCTTACCTTCCTCCAGCCTTCGAATTCACTTATCACGCCCATTCCAAAGAGACCTCTAGTTTTATGTTTACTCTGAAATACTTTGCATTTGTCATTTTTCTGGCTATTACCCACTTTACCGTCGAGCCACATAAGGACGTCATCTATGCCTTGTAATAGAAGTTACTGCGGGGACTGTTAGGCAAAATCGGAACAAGGTTCACAATTGTGGACTGAAAACGGATAACCGTGCAGACAAGACCGACTTCCTGGACATTCAAGGGGACAATGAGGTCGAATATCTGGTATTTATTTAATTATTTGATTATCTGTTTTGTATGGAACGATTAACACTCTTACATTGAATCCCATACACTTCAATAATATATCGCGAAAATTACTAGCGCAGCTATTAAGGAAGGGAGCAGTAGAAATTGTTTGAACAATAATGGCATTCAGAGCAATAGATTTAGTTTGAGAATTATAACAATACTAAACTAATGATAAAAGGTATGATTATAATGAGTACGAATTGGGCCTCGAGACTGTGGAAACAGTGAATATGAAGAATGAAGTATCAAGTGGCTCGTCAGAAGGACAGAAGAATACACGCAATGATGGACGAATCGGATGGATTACATATAATATCAAATGGAAGAAACTTAATGGTGGATAACTGCAGATCTTCTTCATTGTACTGTTCTTGCTATTATTGTGATTATAGTAAAATTGCCATTAGCTAATCCTGAAATGCGATATGATGCTAAATGAGTAAAACGATAACTGCAGTTCAAGTGAAGAGACATAAGCTCAGTTTAAGAACGTTATTAAGTTGTTTTAACTTTTATACTGAATTAAAGGTAGTAAAAATATCCTAACAGCAGTAGCGTGAGGTAAAGGGCACAGAGAAACAGTAAGGGAAAAATTACAAGAAGGGCCAGAAACTAGAACAAGATAAACACGAAACTTGGGAAAGTTATATTAAAATTGAGGGGGAAAAAAACAAGTACTGCGTTCAGGTTCCACCTAGAACTAGACGTTCATCTATAAAAGAAACTGTAGGTAAAGATTTTAGGAAGAAAAATCAATGTGAGGTCATGGAAGAAATCCATTAGAAAATGTAATGGACGAAACAAAAAGGCAGAATTATCAAGACAGGAAGAGGGCAATACAAAAGAGAAATAAAGGCTGCAGCGACAACCTGTTGTTGTGGTCTTCAGTCCTGAGACTGGTTTGATGCAGCTCTCCATGCTACTCTATCCTGCGCAAGCTTCTTTATCTCCCAGTACTTACTGCAACCTACATCCTTTTGAATCTGCTTAGTGTATTCATCTCTTGGTCTCCCTCTACGATTATTACCCTCCAATGCTAAAATGGTGATCCCTTGATGCCTCAGAACATGTCCTACTAACTGGTTCCTTCTTCTTGTCAAGTTGTGCCACGAACACCTCTTCTCCCCAATTCTATTCAATACCTCCTCATTAGTTATGTGATCTACCCATCTAATCTTCAGCATTCTTCTGTAGCACCACATTTCGAAAGCTTCTATTCTCTTCTTGTCCAAACTATTTATCGTCCACGTTTCACTTCCACACATGGCTACACTCCATACAAATACTTTCAGAAACGACTTCCTGACATTTAAATCTATACTCGAGGTTAACAAATTTTTCTTCTTCAGAAACACTTTCTTTCCCATTGCCAGTCTACATTTTATATCTTCTCTACTTCGCCCATCATCAGTTATTTTGCTCCTCAAATAGCAAAATTCCTTTACTACTTTAAGTGTCTCATTTCCTAATCTAATTCCCGCAGCATCACCCGATTTAATTCGACTACAATCCATTATCCTCGTTTTGCTTTTGTTGATGTTCATCTTATATCCTCCTTTCAACACACTGTCCAGTCCGTTCAGCTGTTATTTCTGGTCCTTTGCTGTCTCTGACAGAATTACAATGTCATCGGCGAACCTCAAAGTTTTTGTTTCTTCGCCGAGGATTTTAATACCTAGTCCGAACTTTTCTTTTCTTTCTTTTACTGCTGGCTCAATATACAGATTGAACAGCATCGGGGAGAGGCTACAACCCTGTCTCACTCCCATCCCAACCGCTGCTTCCCTTTCATATCCCTCGACTCTTATAACTGCCATCTGGTTACTGTACAAATTGTAAATAGCCTTTCGCTCCCTGTGTTTTACCCCTGCCACCTTTAGAATTTGAAAGAGAGTATTCCAGTCAACATTGTCAAAAGCTTTTTCTAAGTCTACAAATGCTAGAAACGTAGGTTTGCCTTTCCTTAATCTTTCTTCTAAGATAAGTCGTAGGGTCAGTATTGCCTCACGTGTTCCAACATTTCTACGGAATCCAAACTGATCTTCCCCAAGGTCGGCTTGTACTAGTTTTTCCATGCGTCTGTAAGGAATTCGCGTTAGTATTTTGCAGCTGTGGATTATTAAACTGATTGTTCGGTAATTTTCACACCTGTCAACACCTGCTTTCTTTGGGATTGGAATTATTATATTCTTCTTGAAGTCTGGGGGTATTTCGCCTGTCTCATACATCTTGCCCACCAGATGGTAGACTTTGGCAGGACTGGCTCTCCCAAAGCCGTCAATCACATTTGAAAGCTGATTGAAGAAACAAATTTAGCTTTGTTGTGGTTCAAATTCCACAGTGAACTTTAAATCTATCTGTAAAAAAAAAAAAAAAAAGTCTAGATGATTTTGTTTTTAGGACTGTGATTATGGCAAGGGGATTTACTCTCCACAAGGAACTTAACTGGAAATATTCTACGGTATTGGAACTAAGTTTCAGTATGAGGACAACGTAACTTGTTAGGAATGTTGTGGATAATCTTCTGCAGTTTGAAATACCAATTGCTGACACGAGCCTTGTGATAAATTCCGCAATGAACGTTCATTTTGGTGGTGCAGATGGGACCATCGTTGGTTCGACTGTGGAAAGCCTTGCAGGCTACAGCAGGAACGCTACAAGGCAGATCGGAAGCACTGTGTGTCTGCGTGCAGTGTCTTGCGGGATCACGACCTGAGTGGACGCTGGTCAATACCAGTCCAGAGGACGCCGGCACGCCCAGACGCCGAAATCTGGACAGAGTAGGTGTACAAGAGGCAAAAGCAGCCACCTTAAAAGTGCGAATGTCTGGAGCTGGTGATTCTGCACGTACAAGAATTTAAAATAAAGGGCAACTGCACGAAGAAATCACTGCATCACACGAGACAAACAACACAGAAACCATAGCTGCTAATGCAGACACCTCTACAGAACCCACGCCATACCGTCACCGTAATGAAACTACTGGGATATCCAGGACATCAACCACACAACTAGTCCACTAGTATTAAGATGCCCGAATGTTTTAACACCCTTGACAACAATGAATGTGGATGTTTATAAATTACTTGTGCAATTAGTTTTTAAATTTCGGATTAAATTATTACAGTTCAATGTGTGTGTGTGGGTGTGTGTGTGTTTATTTAAATTTATTAGATATTTCTCGGTTAACCTAAGAGATCAATATATTATCCAATTTGTTATTAGTCATGTCAAAGATATTTATGTTTTAAACTTCTCAGAAATTGAAAAAAAGCAGAAAAAGCAAACTGCTGTCCCCAGGAGATAAGCAGCCACATAAGTTGAGACTGCCTGCATCGAAGAACCCAGAGAGAAAATAATAAATAAAAAGAACATAACACTCCCTGCTCTGTTGACAGGTAGCTGACCTCAGGAACTGTTGTTTCTACACTCATGTGCCTTGCATATGAACTACGTTACTTGAGGAAGGCTCTCAAATTTTAAGAAATTATTTTGTTTCACTCTGTCGATTGTGTGCTTAGCAAGAATTTTTCTTAGGAGGATATAGGGAATCTGCATAACATGAGACATGCAAGCTAGAACCTTCCCTATTCTGTCTACTAAGACGTGTAGCTGTCCTAGTGAAACATCATACCTACACTTGCATGTCTTGCTTATAATTTAAATCATATTACTGAGCCGGCCGGTGTGGCCGTGCGGTTCTAGGCGCTTCTGTCTGGAACCGCGAGATCGCTACGGTCGCAGGTTCGAATCCTGCCTCGGGCATGGATGTGTGTGATGTCCTTAGGTTAATTAAGTTTAAATAGTTCTAAGTTCTAGGGGACTGATGACCTCAGATGTTAAGTCCCATACTGCTCAGAGCCATTTTGAGCCATATTACTGATGACGTCTCTCAAGTGTTAGGAAACATCTGTGTCGTTTATGTACCGCGTAGACTTAACTTTTGTCTTCTAAAGATTCCCCAGAGTTTACGTTCCTTTCCGCGAAGAATTTGCAGAAAAAAGCACTGAGAAAATGTCCCGTATCACAGCTGTTCAGAGTTTTATTTCCAAGAGCAACGTTTCAGAGGACTTGGTTACGCTGGTTAACGAAGCCCTTCTTTAAAAACTGCTCCAAAGATTCAAAACCGTAGCAATTAGGAGAGACGATTCTGAGTGTCTTAAAGGAAGTTCAGTTGCTTTGTGACCTCTACGTATAGTCCTGCAAATGTGTTGTTTAACAACAGTCGCAGAAGAAAATGTGCGCCTTTATCTTCGAGTGTAGTTAGTAATGTTCAAATGGATGTATCACTATTTGTGTGTGTGCCCATGACATTCGTACTAAATGTGTAGGAACTGAAATTTAAAGAAAAGTTCAAAGAAAACATGTTTTGGTGCTAATCACTTTAATGTTTCTAATGTTTTGACGTTTAAAATTTCTCAGCTTTTTCATGCGTCTCAGTTAGTTGGGGAAACATTTGTTCCAGTCTGAATTTGTTACCACAAAGTAACTGTTTTGGATGGACTCAACATCATCTTGAGGTGATGAAAATCACTGTCCAACTATGTTTTTATTTGACACTAAGCGAACAAAATGAAGTCCTAGTCAGGTGAATAATGACAGTGAGACATAAATTCGATATTTCTGTCCGTCAAACAATCAAATGTTTAAAGTACTAGTACGATAACTCGTATTGTCAGGATGACGTGACGTTTCCAGTTGTTTTTCTTGACTTCACTGATGACTTGGGGCTAGAAATTATTATAAAGCAGCTAGCACTAACTGTTCTTCAGTTCTCTGAAGCAATGCTCCTCAGGTGTCCACTGTATCCAAAGAAACAAGTTCTATTTATCCTGAAAGTATTTTGCAGTATAACTACTAGTTAGTTTCTGTTCACTTTGGAACACGTGAACAGTTGATTGTTGCTTAGTTCTCGGCTCATACGAATATGTGAAAATTTCCTCACCTGTCATCATGTTGTATGCGGATTTTGTATTTTCTCGATCAAATTTATCGTCCAGACTACTTAATCTACACTCCTGGAAAAGGAAAAAAGAACACATTGACACCGGTGTGTCAGACCCACCATACTTGCTCCGGACACTGCGAGAGGGCTGTACAAGCAATGATCACACGCACGGCACAGCGGACACACCAGGAACCGCGGTGTTGGCCCTCGAATGGCGCTAGCTGCGCAGCATTTGTGCACCGCCGCCGTCAGTGTCAGCCAGTTTGCCGTGGCATACGGAGCTCCATCGCAGTCTTTAACACTGGTAGCATGCCGCGACAGCGTGGACGTGAACCGTATGTGCAGTTGACGGACTTTGAGCGAGGGCGTATAGTGGGCATGCGGGAGGCCGGGTGGACGTACCGCCGAATTGCTCAACACGTGGGGCGTGAGGTCTCCACAGTACATCGATGTTGTCGCCAGTGGTCGGCGGAAGGTGCAAGTGCCCGTCGACCTGGGACCGGACCGCAGCGACGCACGGATGCACGCCAAGACCGTAGGATCCTACGCAGTGCCGTAGGGGACCGCACCGCCACTTCCCAGCAAATTAGGGACACTGTTGCTCCTGGGGTATCGGCGAGGACCATTCGCAACCGTCTCCATGAAGCTGGGCTACGGTCCCGCACACCGTTAGGCCGTCTTCCGCTCACGCCCCAACATCGTGCAGCCCGCCTCCAGTGGTGTCGCGACAGGCGTGAATGGAGGGACGAATGGAGACGTGTCGTCTTCAGCGATGAGAGTCGCTTCTGCCCTGGTGCCAATGATGGTCGCATGCGTGTTTGGCGCCGTGCAGGTGAGCGCCACAATCAGGACTGCATACGACCGAGGCACACAGGGCCAACACCCGGCATCATGGTGTGGGGAGCGATCTCCTACACTGGCCGTACACCACTGGTGATCGTCGGGGGACACTGAATAGTGGACGGTAAATCCAAACCGTAATCGAACCCATCGTTCTACCATTCCTAGACCGGCAAGGGAACGTGCTGTTCCAACAGGACAATGCACGTCCGCATGTATCCCGTGCCACCCAACGTGCTCTAGAAGGTGTAAGTCAACTACCCTGGCCAGCAAGATCTCCGGATCTGTCCCCCATTGAGCATGTTTGGGACTGGATGAAGCGTCGTCTCACGCGGTCTGCACGTCCAGCACGAATGCTGGTCCAACTGAGGCGCCAGGTGGAAATGGCATGGCAAGCCGTTCCACAGGCCTACATCCAGCATCTCTATGATCGTCTCCATGGGAGAATAGCAGCCTGCATTGCTGCGAAAGGTGGATATACACTGTACTAGTGCCGACATTGTGCATGCTCTGTTGCCTGTGTCTATGTGCCTGTGGTGCTGTCAGTGTGATCACGTGATGTATCTGACCCCAGGAATGTGTCAATAAAGTTTCCCCTTCCTGGGACAATGAATTCACGGTGTTCTTATTTCAATTTCCAGGAGTGTATATATGTAAATGACGCTGCCAATATATGGCAAAAGAAAATGGAAGATCTCTACGCTTCGAGTTGTAGTTTTCAAGTCACTTCTGTTGACAGTTGACTCTGTTATACTCGCGGATACGAAAACATTGCTATAATGAGCTATATGATCCTTAAATACAACGAAAAACTGTATAATCTAACCACATTCACTAAGAAAACTGATGTTATGACTTTTTGTGGAATAAAATGTTATAGAGCTGAATCATAATTGAGAAAAATATGATCAACTACATGGGCTGTGATACATCTTATGCATATGACTGTGATCCTGAAAGGACACTACAAAGTTAATTTCAAAAGTTAGGTACGATTAAGAGACGGCTCCTGAACAAAACCATAAAAGAGGTAGTACATAAATTCCAAAATACTATGACAACACTTATACAGCTCAATGGATGCGAAGAGTGAACTTTAACGCCCAAAAAGTTCGAGAAATGAAGCGAAGAAATGAGACTTCTAAGGCCTTTGGTAGGATAGGAATTAGGAGATCGTATGAGGAACAGTGAGGTGGGAGAGGAGTTCAACGTTCTATGAGTAAAAATCAAAACGCACAGTGCATACCTTTGACATTGTTACTGTTGTACACTATTAAAAATGTTCACAAAAATTTTGGCATGTGAGCATATTCTCACTCTAACATGTAACTCACTTCTCACTCAGAAGCTCCACTAGCCGTATCTCGCTCACATCCACTATTCCATTGACGTCAGTCGCTCATAGCAATTCAGTCTCAATTACCCAACGGATTGTTCTTATTTCTCTTGTCTACTGTCTCACAGCCACAGTTTCCTTCGCCCTGTCCTACTACTACTGTCTCCCCTCACTGTCACCTCTTATCCTTCCAGCTCCCTCTTACTGCCACAATCTCATTAAACCCTTCCCACTGCTGCTGTATCCTCTTACTTTCACTATGTCTGCCTTTCTCGTCGTCATTTTCATAGACTCTGTTTCTAATTATCATTGGCCCTCAGCCACTCCCAGTTTCTCCTTCTCTCTATTTCTCTCCCACTGGCACTTAGCACTGTCTTCTTCACTCTTTCCCTGCCATTGTTTTGTCACAGCCACCGTGTCCTCTTTCTGTCCGACAACCACTATCTTCCAGTATTTATTACTTTCCTGTCTCTTACGCAATGCCACTGCCTCCTATCTAAGCATAAAAAAAGCGAGAAACAAAATGTTTCGGAAAAATTTTACAGGTGCCGAGGAAGATAGAATCAGGCAGTTGGTATGCCACTTTTCAGTCACCGTCTTTCGCACAGGGGCATACTTGCCTTTCTATTTCTTCATTGATTCCCTCCCTTTTCGTGCTACAGCAGGGTATGTCACTATATGAAAAGAACTTTAAGGATCAATAAAATGTTTAAGGCCTACTTATGTAAAATTGAAATAATACCTTCTGATGGTAATGGAGATACTTTAGAGCATATTTATCCGTGCTACGTCACCTTATAAAACACGTTCTCGTCTCACAGCGGATTCTGCATCCGTAATTTACATGTACAGGTAGGGTGACTTTGAACCTGCGTGTCTCGGAAACGGCTAAAGAAATAAAGAAAATTTTTATGGTTGTTAGAGGTCGAAATCTTAGAAATATATAGTAAAAATTTCAGCCGTTTGCTGTGCAAATCAGTCTTAGAAGAATTTCTGATTTTAGATTTTTTTTCTTAATCTATCTGTCTATCTATCTATATCCAGACCCCGCTCCAGCTACTGCCGGGTCTGGGAGCTGACGAGTCCTCTCCATTTGGCTCGGTCCTCCCACCACTTTTCTTCCTCCACTTGCTGCCAGGTCACACCCCTCCTTTCCACAGATATTCTCACTCCCATTTTCCACCGTGTTCTTGGGCGCCCTCTAGGTCTTTTTCCTTCCATCTTTAGTTCTTCTATAATTTTGGGGAGTCTCTGCCCATTCATCTTCTTAACATGCCCATACCACCTTAATCTCTTTTTTTCAATTTCTTCTCTCGTACTTTCTTGTTTAAGGTCCTTACTAATCTCTATATTGCTTCCTCTGTCCATTCTTGTTTCTCCCTTAACTGCTCTGAGAAATTTCATTTCCCTTGCTTGCAGTCTGCTCCAGTCCCTTTCTGTCATTGTCCATGTTTCTCCACCATAGGTGACAATAGGGAAGAAATAATTCTTATACATAACAAGTTTTGCTTTTTCTGAAACTTCCTTATTCCAAATCAGGTGTTTTATTGTTTGGTAGAAATTGTCTCCCTTCTGTAACCTCCTATTAATTTCTTTGGTTATCCATCCCTAGATATTTCACTCCCTAAGTAAGTGAAACTTCGTACTATTTTGAAGGGTTCTCCATTCTAGGTAATATTTCCTTTGATCCCTTTCTGTCGTTCCAAATACCATTACTTCACTCCTATCTTTTTTTATTTTTAATCCATACCTTTTCATTATTTCCTTCCACGCATCAAGTCGTAACTGTACATCTACCTCTTTATCACCCCATATTACCATATCATCTGCAAAAGTCATCTTTTTGTCTTATACCTTTAACTGCCCTATTCATTCCTTCCATCACAACATTAAAAAGTGAAGGAGATAGAATACTCCCTTGCTTAAGTCCTTTTCTTATTTCGAAGTATTCAAAGTTCCTCAGTTGTGTTCTAATTCTACAATTGTGTCCTCTGTACATTGTCTTTATTACATTAATGTATCCATCTTCTATATCTATCTTCTTCATTTCTTCCCAGAGTCTTACCTTGCTAACTGAGTCATATGCCTTTTCTGTGTCTATAAAAACTATTAGCGCCCTTTCGTTATACTCCCAACTTTTTTTCCATCAGTTGACGGATAGAAAATATCAGGTCGATCGTACTTCTTCCCTTCCTAAACTCATGCTGTTCTTCCCTCAGCTCCTTTTCTATCTTTACACTTATTCGATTTAGTAAAATTCTTTCAAAAAGTTTGGCTGTATGACTCTTAAGGGTCATTCCCCTGTAGTTTTTACAAAGTCTTTTAATGCCTTTTTTGAAGATGGGAACAATGTCTCCAGTCGTCAGGTATTGTACTATTTCTCCACACACTTGATAGTACTCTATACAGCCACTGCATTTCCACTGGACCTGCTGCTCTTATCATGTCCACTAATACTTCATCCGGTCCTGGGGTTCTCCCCCCATTCATCTTCTTTACAGCTATTTCCATTTCTTCCAGTGTAATTTTTCCTAATTCTGCTTCCCAACTTCTCTCAATTTTTCCATTATTTGTTGTTTCCCCGTGTACCTGCTACTCAGCGTTTAACAGTTTCTTAAAACGTTCTTTCTAGAGATATTTTTCATTCCCTGGATCTTCAATCCTTATTGGTACTTCAGAAACCTTTCTTTTATTTTTCATCATTTTATGGAATATTTTCTTATTGCTCTTCACATCTTCAGGTTTTTTGTAAACTCTCCCCATGCCTTTTTGTTTGCTGTTTCGACTATTTCTTTGCAATTCTATTTTTCCTCTATGTATCTGGTATGGTCTTCGTCATTTTTAGCTTTCCACCACTTTATCCATGCTCCATTTTTTCTTCTAACTGCTTGGATTGTGGTATCATCCCACCAACTAGTCTGTCTTAATTTTTCCTTTCCAGATGTTCTACCACATACTTTTTGTGCTGCTTTGACTAAAGTGTCTTTAAATAAACTCCATTCTTTTTCTACATCACAAAAAACTTCTTTTGGAAATTTTTGTGTGATTAATTCTCTATACGTCTCTGCACTTTCACTCTCCTTCTGTTTCCAATCCCGTATCTTCATCACTTTCTTCTGCTTTCTATTTTTCACACACTGATTCATTTTCCGTTGTCCCACCAGTGATCTAAGGTCTCCATATGCACTCACACTTAGAATTACCTTCACATTTGTTACTTTCTCTCCCCATTCCCTATCTTCTAGAATATAATCAATTACACTCTTGGTTCTTCCATCCCAACTATATGTGGTGATAACATGACTTTCTCTCTTCATAAACCAGCTGTTTGCTACTTTCATTCCATTCCTCTGGCACAAATCCAGGAGTCTTTCCCCTTCTGCCTCTATATCGTAAACATCCCAACACTTGCTCAAATCCGTTTCTGTCTTTGCCTACCTGTGCATTAAAGTGTCCCATCACTATATTACCACTCTCTATATGGTTTTCTAACTCATTTTCATAGTCTTTTTCTTCTTCGCTACATCCAACTTGAGGTGCTGAAATCTAGATTACTTTTAGTGTTTCTTTTTGGAATAACAGGTTTAAGATCATGATCCTGTCTGATATATATCTCACACTTTGTACATTCTTATTCACCATCACTGCCACACCATTTCTTCCAAACCTGTTATTCCCACTCCAGTACTTTCTTAAAATACGTAAAATGTCGTGCGTAAGAATTACATCCGCATCGATAAATATTATAAAAATGGATGTATTTATGTACGTTCCACTTGGTACACAAATCACTTACGAAATGCACCATTTTGAGAGTAAGAACCACCTACATCTCAGAGGGCCTGTAAAAAAGAATTTATCTACTACGAGCCGTAAGGGTTCTTATTGATCTTGTTTTCTGACTGGAGCTGTAATCGCTGTCTGTGAGCCCATAGCCGCGTCGGGAGTGCCAGATGGCGTGCGTAGAGAGCAGACAGTGTTCAGAGCGCCGGGAGAAGCTGTGGAATGATATGTCAGACGGGCACCAGACAGTGAACAGCAATACCGAGTGGAAGCGCGGAGGCAGGAGTAGGATTTAGGCAGTTGGCCACCTGCGATCCCGTACCGAGCCATCTGCACGGTACGGCCCTGGTCCGTGGAACGGCTTGCTCTTATCAAGCACTTCGATGACCACTGACTGTACTGGCGGTGTTCATGTACTAATTCACCTGGATATTTTCCAAGAATACGTGTGATTCGGTGAGCAATTTCGTTGCTTGTGTAACATGGAGCTGTCGTTTTTATGTAGACGCCAGCGTGTGTCTCAAGTTTAGATTCACTGTAAAAGCTGCAGAGGCAACTTGTTCCATTGTATTACAGGGCAAACAACAAATTAGAAAAAAATTAAATGATGATTAAGTCCACTCGTGTGCGTGTGTGGCGGAATTACTCATTGGGTGAATGCAACACAAATCATGTATGATAGCTTTTGCTTGTTTGGTATTTCGTAATCAACCTTTGAACGAGTATTGACGCCAAGCTGCTGAGCGAATGTTCTGAAGTATTTGTCTTCAGGTTGCATTGTGCTTAATAAGACCAAGTGCAAATGGTTCAGATGGCTCTAAGCACTATGGGACTTAACTGCTGAGGTCATCAGTCGTCTAGAACTCACAACTAATTAAACCTAACTAACCTAAGGACATCACACACATCCATGCCTGAGGCAGGATTCGAACCTGCGACCGTAGGAGCAGCGCGGTTCCGGACTGAAGCACCAAGAGCTGCTCGGCCACAGCGGCCGGCTAAGACCAAGTAGAACATGTTGGGACTTTCGTAAGGAAATTAAATATTTCAAGGTTTAAATTAGTGGTAGCCGTTCATGCTCAGCCAAGCTCATTATGTATTTTTTAAAATTATATCATCTGTCTTCTGTGCCTTGATTTACGATTTTAAGGTGTTTCAGTTCTGTTTACATTTGAAATGTACTTCAAGTTTTTAGTTCTTGTACTGATTTGACTTCAACTGTCCTTCTACTCATACCTGTGGGTCCTGCTGGGTGATCCAGTAATGGGTTGTGACTGTGACCAATGACGCCCATCTAAAGATTTCGTACAAAATCTGATTCTTATTTTTCGTAAAAGCTTTTCAAACAATAATTAAATAGTTTCATTAGAAGTGATGCGTAAACTAATCCTTTAAAATGTTTATTGATATTTGTTATTAAATTGTGAATAGTGTTCGAAATATTATTTCCATTTACAGGCTGTGGCCTAGCGCTCCCACTCAACAGCTAATTATGCTGACGCCGAAGCGGCAAACCACGTTTCACATTACTGTGCTACATTTTCACTGTTTATGCAGTAAAATTACCTCAACAGGCATTCTCTTCCAATTTATTGTTTTTTTTACTATTTGCTCTATTTGCAACACATTTTGCAAATAGTATTCACATAAACCACTAAATGTAACTGCTAAAATATATCATTGTACGACATACAGTTCTGAATATATGACGCCATCAACACTGATATGCAGGGTGTTTCAAAAATGACCGGTATATTTGAAACGGCAATAAAAACTAAACGAGCAGCGATAGAAATACACCGTTTGTTGCAATATGCTTGGGACAACAGTACATTTTCAGGCGGACAAACTTTCGAAATTACAGTAGTTACAATTTTCAACAACAGATGGCGCTGCAAGTGATGTGAAAGGTGTAGACAACAGCGCAGTCTGTGGGTGCGCCATTCTGTACGTCGTCTTTCTGCTGTAAGCGTGTGCTGTTCACAACGTGCAAGTGTGCTGTGGACAACATGGTTTATTCCTTAGAACAGAGGATTTTTCTGGTGTTGGAATTCCACCGCCTAGAACACAGTGTTGTTGCAACAAGACGAAGTTTTCAACGGAGGTTTAATGTAACCAAAGGACCGAAAAGCGATAATATAAAGGATCTGTTTGCAAAATTTCAACGGACTGGGAACGTGACGGATGAACGTGCTGGAAAGGTAGGGCGACCGCGTACGGCAACCACAGAGGGCAACGCGCAGCTAGTGCAGCAGGTGATCCAACAGCGGCCTCGGGTTTCCGTTCGCCGTGTTGCAGCTGCGGTCCAAATGACGCCAACGTCCACGAATCGTCTCATGCGCCAGAGTTTACACCTCTATCCATACAAAATTCAAACGCGGCAACCCCTCAGCGCCGCTACCATTGCTGCACGAGAGACATTCGCCAACGATATAGTGCACAGGATTGATGACGGCGATATGCATGTGGGCAGCATTTGGTTTACTGACGAAGCTTATTTTTACCTGGACGGCTTCGTCAATAAACAGAACTGGTGCATATGGGGAACCGAAAAGCCCCATGTTGCGGTCCCATCGTCCCTGCATCCTCAAAAAGTACTGGTCTGAGCCGCCATTTCTTCCAAAGGAATCATTGGCCCATTTTTCAGATCCGAAACGATTACTGCATCACGCTATCTGGACATTCTTCGTGAATTTGTGGCGGTACAAACTGCCTTAGACGACACTGCGAACACCTCGTGGTTTATGCAAGATGGTGCCCGGCCACATCGCACGGCCGACGTCTTTAATTTCCTGAATGAATATTTCGATGATCGTGTGATTGCTTTGGGCTATCCGAAACATACAGGAGGCGGCGTGGATTGGCCTCCCTATTCGCCAGACATGAACCCCTGTGACTTCTTTCTGTGGGGACACTTGAAAGACCAGGTGTACCGCCAGAATCCAGAAACAATTGAACAGCTGAAGCAGTACATCTCATCTGCATGTGAAGCCATTCCGCCAGACACGTTGTCAAAGGTTTCGGGTAATTTCATTCAGAGACTACGCCATATTATTGCTACGCATGGTGGATATGTGGAAAATATCGTACTATAGAGTTTCCCAGACCGCAGCGCCATCTGTTGTTGACAATTGTAACTACTGTAATTTCCAAAGTTTGTCTGCCTGAAAATGTACTGTTGTCCCAAGCATATTGCAACAAACGGTGTATTTCTATCGCTGCTCGTTTAGTTTGTATTGCCGTTTCAAATATACCGGTCATTTTTGAAACACCCTGTGCGTAAAAAACTGTCGCATTATGCATGGCGTTTCAATTAATTACTTCTTTAGTACTAACTCTATTCGCAACAAACTTTGGAGACAGTAACCCCATAGACCAATGGACATATCTGCAAAATTTTTTCATTGTATGACACGTTGTTCAGGAGATACGACGTCATAAACGTTAAGCTGCTTGAAAATGAAACTGCAGGGAGAAATTCGCTCGAGATACAGGCGTTATATGTGAACAACTGTATGTGAAATGCCTTAAATGTGTGTTAAATATAGGTGACGTGTGTACATGGGCAAGCCACATGCGGAAAACTACTCCTAAACGTCTGTATCGATTTCAACCAAAACTGATGTACATATTACTTATTGGCTGGAAAGAAATACTGTGGGAGGTAAGAACCAGCATCCTCCTATTGGGCCGGCCGAGGTGGCCGAGCGGTTCTAGGCGCTGCAGTCTGGAGCCGCTCGACCGCTACGGTCGCTGGTTCGAATCCTGCCTCGGGCATGGATGTGTGTGATGTCCTTAGGTTAGTTAGGTTTAATTAGTTCTAAGTTCTAGGGGACTGATGACCTCAGAAGTTAAGTCCCAAAGTGCTCAGAGCCATTTGAGCCTCCTGTTGGAGTGGCGGTGGTTAGCTGGAGAGACAAGTGGGGAAGGAAAAGATGGACAGGTAGAGAGGGGGCAAAAGGAGATTGACACACATAGGGGTGGAGGAGGGGATAGGGAGGAGATGGACAGAAAGGGAAGAGGAGGAAGTGGACTGGGAGAGAGAGGCAGGTGGAGATGAAGGCTGGAAGAAATATTTACCTGGGCGATACATGGTACTCAGCAAGTTTAAAATTAAAAAAAAAAAGTGAAAGATACACTTGTAAATAGCAGCGTGTAGCAACAGTTACATACGAATGTATCATGTGAATGTATGACTGCAGTTATGTTCTACCAAAACTATGGTTCGATAGATTTGCTACACTACATAAATCACGTAAATGGTAATATTATCGGTATTGTTGATAGAATTGACAGGGAAAGAAATATAAATGAATGTGTAAGAGAAACTGGTTGCCGACAACTTCTGTTTACTTTTTTTTTGTTTGCTTGTTTTACGCATAATTAGAACCGCACATCGTTCACTATTAGTCCATTTGTAACTTATATCCTTACGCAATCTAAACCGCATTTTATAAGTAATAAAAATTGGTTGCTCGCGTAATTTCTGCACTTCATGTAACGAAAGCAAAGCCAGCCGGTGTGGCCGAGCGGATCTAGGCGCTTCAGTCCGGAACCGCGCGACCACTACGGTCGCAGGTTCGAAATCTGCCTCGGGCATGGGTGTGTGTGATATCCTTAGGTTAGTTAGGTTTAAGTAGTTCTACGTTCTAGGGGACTGATGACCTCAGATGTTAAGTCCAATAGCGCTCAGAGCCATTTTTGATGATCAAATGCAAGAGATTCCTTTCTTTCTTGATAAATGAGAAAGTTGTCTGCGATAAGGAAAACATGCTTTATCTAGTTCGATGAAGTACTGAGGTTTTGTTTTTCTTTAGCATTTTTTTTCAGTTTTGTCTTTTTGTTGAGGAAATTGCGTTTTCTGGGGCCATATGATAAATTTGTAATGTTTTCTTTATTTTCAGTACAGCATCCCTCTACTTGACATTACAAATCAACAATTTTCGGATAAAACAAGAATTAAACATTGACAATTTCAGTTTTTCTGTACTGTTTACTTTTGAATAACAGATAGCAGCATAACTATGTAGAACAGAAATGTTTCGTAGGTAGTTCAGCACTTTGTACTGGGTGTCCGAAGTTCCCGTTACAGACTTCTAGGACTTGTAGAGGAAAGTGAGTACATAATATTTTGAATTGCAGCCCAAGTCCGGAAACGAGCAGCTACCGTGCTACAACTATAAAATTTGTTGATGACTCGACTACCTCTACAAGTAATTGATTAGGCATGACGCAGTACATCACTTTTTTACAATTCCACTCATTATTTACCAAAGAAATTGCTGATGAACTCATTAAAGGGTTCTCTTCAACGTGATTCCAATTCCGTTGTGCGGCGTTTCCGTGCAGCACCAAAGTCACCTCTACTGACGGTGGAGGTACCCCTTTCTCAAAGCCGGTGATTAATTGTGAACGAAAAGGCATGCAATGGAATCGGATGTTGTGGAGAAATATCTTGATAAACGCAACTAGCACATCTTCCATTATCGAGAGCTTCGCCATTCAGAAGGGCCACGTCGGCATATTCTGCAATCGTATACTCAACTCTGTTGATCTAACACTCGTACGTGAACGAGTCGAACCAGGTCAGATGTAGGACAGGCGTCAAATAACATGAGCCGATCCGACGTAGCCCACCGGCCACGTCCCAACCATCATGAATACCCTGCTATAAACAAGTTTTCAAACGGCTGTAGCGTGGAAAATACTATGTACTCATTCCTCTCTTCAAATCCTAGAAGATTTTAACGGGAATTCCCGAACACACTATACGTCGTCACTCAGTCTGTAGTCAATTCACCGTTTCCGTTTTTTTGTGACACTGATTGAGACACTGATCGCATACGTAAAGAAAGCGAGATAATGCCCGGTAGGTATGCAAAACACGTAACGTACAGGTAATGAGGGTACGTACGACCTTAACTGACCAAAGCTAATAGGAAAAATATCGTGGTCTAAGCTTATTTACGATAGCTTACTGTAGTTTTACAGCACTAACAATATCACGCTCCACATCATTAAGATTAATCGTACTAAACATCCATGGAACATGAAAGTAATTAACACGTAAGTTTTCATCAAGCACTTAGAACTGATCACAGTGCTCTTCAAATTCTTTCCGGCAAAAGCAGTTTAATCCAGACTAATTGCAGACAATTTAACCCCACCTTCTTTGACGCAGACGCCGCCGTCGACACTAGAAAAATCTGGATTTCCACGTCCACAGGAGTAAACCGGTAGAGCGGCCGATCTTGAGCCGTAAGTAGCATTGGAGAAATAGCTGCATGCCCTGCTGGTGCAGCGGTGCTCGAAGGCGGGCAGCAGTGCGCGGCTGCAGCGGGCGGCCGCAGCGGGCAATAAATCCACGAGTGGCCGGTGTTGGCGGCCCCAATATCGGCGCAGCACGGCAAACACTGCGCGCTGCGCGCTGGAGGACCGCTAAGTGCTCCACCAACGCAGAGGCTACTGCGGGAGGCTGTACACGCCGGGATTAAACGCCGCCCGAGACCTCATTAGGAAAAAGAGTGCGTCACTCGCTCGCCGCGCTCAATGCGATCTCCTCCGTACGAAATTAAAATCCTTGTTCAAAAGCCAGCTGAATTCGCTTCATCCTCATTTTTCACGTCTCGAAAACTTCCCCGGGGCAACTTACTGCGACTCGTAGTCTGACGTCAGACTATAAAGGTCGCAAATAGTAGCGAAGTTTCACTGCTGTACCTGCACGTATTGAGTCACGTTGGGTAATGCTTTTGCAGCTCGCAGGAACTGTGCAATACCCGGACGTAGTGCTTGTTCGTTGTTTTCATTCTATAACATTAAATTAGATGACGATCATTTTGACTTTAGGAAAGGTAGACGTACCAGAGAGGCAATTCTGACGTTGCAGTTGATCACGGAAGCAAGACTACAGAAAAATCGAGACATGTTCATAGGATTTGCCGACTTGGAAAAAGCTTTCGACAATGTAAAATGGTACAAGATGATTGAAATTGTAAGAAGAATAGTGGTAAGCCCTAGGGAGAGACGGGTAATATGCAATATGTACAAGAGTGAAGAAGGAACAATAAGAGTGGACGAGCAAGAACAAAGTGCTCGTATTAAAAAGCGTGAAAGACAGCGATGTAGTCTTTCCCCCATACTGTTCACTCTGTACATCGAAGAAGCAATGATAGAAATAAATGAAATGTTCAGGAGGGGGGTTAATATTCGAGGTGAAAGGATATCAATGATATGATTTGCTAATGACGCTGCTGTCCTTAGTGAAACTGCAGAAGAATTACATGTACTGCTGAAAGAAATGACAGTTTAATAAGAACAGAATACGGACTGAGAGTACATCGAAAGAGACGAAAGTAACGAGAAGCAGCACAAATGAGAACAACGATAAACTTAACATCAGGATTGATGGTCACGAAGTAGATGAAGTTAAGGAATTCTGTACCTAGGCAGCAAAATAACCAGTGACGGACGGAGGAAGGACATAAAAATCAGACTATCAATGGCATGAATGGCATTCCAGGCCAAGATAAGTCTACTACATAATCAAAAAAAGTTTTGCTTCACCTCGGTTCCGAGAGTTGCGGAACCTGTACAGAAAATTGGAATAGAGATCAACATAATCATCATTTCTGCCCTTTTTATTGCTCATGAAAATCACACATTCCATGTTTTACTACCATACAGCGAGACCTTCACAGGTGGTGGTCCTGATTGCTGTACACTCCTCTTGCATTGGTGTACGCCTGTATTCGTCGTGGCATACTATCCACAAGTTCATCAGGACACTGTTGGTCCAAATTGTCCCACTCCTCAACGGTGATTCGACGTAGATCCCTCAGAGTGGTTGGTGGGTCACGTCGTCCATAAACAGCCCTTTTCAATCCATCCCAGGCATATTCGATAGGGTTGATGTCTGGCCACTCTAGTTAAGCGATGTCGTTATACTTAAGGAAGTCATTCACAAGATATGCACGATGGGGGCGCGAATTGTCGTCCCAAAAAAAAAAAAAAAAAAAAAAAAAAAAAAAAAAAAAAAAAAAAAGGAATGCCTCGCCAATATGCTGCCGATATGGATGCACTATCGGTCTGAATATGGCATTCACGTATCGTACAGCCGTTACTGCGCCTTCCATGAGCACCAGCGGCGTACGACGGTCCTGTATAATGCCACCCAAACAGCGGGGAAACTCCACCTTTATGCACTCGCTGGACAGTGTGTATAAGGCGTTCAGCCTGACCGGGTTGCCTCCAGACACGTCTCCGACGATGGTCTGCTTGAGGGCATATGCGATACTCATCCGTGAAGTGAACGTGATGCCAATCCCTAGCGGTCCATTCGGAAGTTGTTGGGCCCATCTGTACCACGCTGCATGATGTCGTGGTTGCACAGATGGACCTCGCCATGGACGTCGGGAGTGACGTTGCGCATCATGCAGCCTATTGCGCACAGTATGAGTCGTAACACGACGTCCTGTGGCTGCACGAAAAGCATTATTCAACATAGTGGCGTTGCTATCAGGTTTCCTCCGAGCCATAATCTGTAGGTAGCGGTCATCCACTGCAGATGTAGCACTTGGGTGGTCTGAGCGAGGCATATCATCGACAGTTCCTGTCTCTCTGTATCTCCTCCATGTCCGAACAACATCGCTTTGTTTCACTCCGAGACGCCTGGACACTTCCCTTGTTGAGAGCCCTTTCTCGCACGAAGTAACAATGCGGAAGCGATCTAACCGCGGTATTGACCATCCAGGCATGGTTGAACTACAGACAACACGAGCCGTGTACCTCCTTCCTGGTGGAATGACTGGAACAGGTCGGCTGTCGGACCCCATCCGTCTAATAGGCGCTGCCCATGCATGGTTGGTTACATCTTTGGGCGGGTTTAGTGACATCTCTGAACAGTCAAAGGGACTGGGTCTGTGATATAATATCCACAGTCAACGTCTATCTTCAGAAGTACTGGGAATCGGGGTGATGCTGAACTTTTTTTGATGTGTGTATTATTAAACATAGGCCTCAATTTGACGAAGACATTTCTGAGAATGAATGTTTGGAGCACAGCATTGTATGGTAGTGAAACATGGGCTGTGGGAAAACCGAATAAAAGCATTTGATATGTGGTGCAACAGACGAATGTCGAAAATTAGATGGACAGATAAGGTGAAAAATGAGGAGGTTCTGCAATGAATCGGAGAGGAAAAGAATATGTGGTAAACAGTGATAAGGAGAAGGGACTGGATGATAGGACATCTGTTATGATATCAGGGAATGACTTCCATGGTACTAGCGGTAGCTGCAGAGTGCCAAAACTGTATAGGAAGATAGAGATTGGAATACGTCCAGCAAATAATTGATGACGTAGGTTACAAGTGCTACTCTGAGATGAAGAGGTTGCCACAGAAGATGAATTCCTTGCGGGCCGCATCAACCTGTCAGAAGCCTGGTGACCCTCCAAGAAAGAAAAAAAGAAAAAAAAAACAAATTTTCGCGAAGATCCCTGTAGAGCCTTAACTGTAGTGATAAAACGTGTTTTAATTGATTTAAACGCACTGAAATTAAATGAATGTATCGATTCTTCTTTTCTTCACGGAGTACATCGCTATCGTAGTAGTCTTGAGTCCGCAGACTGATGTGATGCTGCCCTCCACGTTACCCTAACCTGTGAGAGCCTCATCATCTCCAAATAACAACTGGCAACTACATCGTTCTGATTCTTCTTATTCATATCTTGGCGCCGCAATTCTATTCAGTACGCTCGTTAGTCACGTGTTCTATCGACCTTATCGTCAGCATCCATCTGTAACACCACATTTCAAACACTTATATTCTCTTCTTGACTGAACTGTTTATCGGCCGTGTTTCACTTCCATTCATGGCTGCACTCCATAGAAATACTTTCAGGAAAGACTTCCTAACACTTAAATCTGTATCCAGTATTAACAAAGTTCTCTTCTTTAGAAACGATTTTTTTTGTCATAGCTAGCCTACGCTTTTTATCTTCCCTTCTTCGGAAATAATCCGTTAGTTTGCTGTCGAAATAGCAAAATTCCTCTATTACGTTAAGTGTCTCGTTTCCTAATCTAATTCCCTCAGCATCACCTGACTTAATTCGACTACATTCCATTATACCTGTTTTTCATTTGTTGATAGTTATGTTATGCCCTTCTTTCTAGACACTGTCTAACCCGTTCAACTGCTTTTCCCAGTCCTTTACCTTCTCTGACAGAATTACTCTGTGATTCCGAACACTCAAAGTTTTTATTTCTTCTACCTGAACTTTAATTCCTACTCCCCGATATTCTTTTGTTTCTTTTTCTGCTCGCTCAGTGTAGTATCGGTGGTAGTCTACAATCCTGTCTCACTACCTTCTCAGTCACTGTTTCCCTTTCATGCCCTTCGACTCTTGTAACTTCCGTCTGGTTTATGTAAACCCCTGTATTTTACCCCTGTTCCCTTCAGAATTTCAAAGAGAGTATTGCAGTTACTATAGCACATCTCTAATCTATTGCAATTTCAATCATTTCCCGGCGTTTGGTTTTTAGTTCAATTCCTTTTTTTTTTTTTTTAGGGTACCGCAGCTCAGTAGATAAAAACAGAACCTTTATAGCACCACTTTGTTGCTTGTCTGTCTGTCTGTCTAATAACACCCCTTTTTTCCAGAACGGGCTGTGGTATCAAGTTGAAATTTATGTCAATTAGTACGGGCTACGGTCCCTTGGCCGTGAAAAATATTTAACCTAAGTCAATGCAACAAAAAGGTACGGCCATTTATTTCATATATTTCGGTATTCGCAATCTCACTCAGCAGAATCTGCATTGCCGATAGAAAGTACTTAAGCTTCTAAGTCCATGTAATCATTACATACGAACATTTATGTTATACACTTCGATACACGCAAATTCAGCCGTATCGAATCTCGGCCGGACCACGGATTCTCCCGTCTTCGTTTTAAACTAGCCTTCGCCTCTAAACGATGAGTCGCCGGAAACAACATGTTATTCGGGTTCCACGTTAAACTGTAGGACCCCTTCCCACGGTCGGATTACTAGCTCAGGACAGGGACATGCACATCGCCGAAATGGCGTCCGATAGGAAGAAACAGGCAACTGAGCCGCAGGATTTATTATTATTATTATTATTATTATCTTTCTTTCTTTCTTTTCTCAGACGTTATGTCTGGTCAAAAATGGAAAGTGACGCGGACGTTGATCAAGCGTGACTTCCTTTTAACTGTACGGTACATGTTATATTGCATTTAGGAACTTTCGGGTAATTGAACATGTATCAATAATTACGGATTTCTGTAGTTGTATATATAAGTTTGGATGTAGCTGTATTGCATTGATGTACTGGTGGATATTGTGTGGTATGACTCCTGTAGTTGATAGTGTAATTGGTATAATGTCAAACTTATCCTGATGCCACATGTCCTTGACTTCCTCAGCCAGTTGGATGCATTTTTCAATTTTTTCTCCTGTTTTCTTTTGTATAATTGTTGTATTGGGTATGGATATTTCAATTAGTTGTGTTAATTTCTTCTTTTTATTGGTGAGTATGATGTCAGGTTTGTTATGTGGTGTTGTTTTATCTGTTATAATGGTTCTGCTCCAGTATAATTTGTATTCATCATTCTCCAGAACATTTTGTGGTGCGTAATTGTATGTGGGAACGTGTTGTTTTATTAGTTTATGTTGTAAGGCAAGCTGTTGATGTATTGTTTTTGCTACATTGTCATGTCTTCTGGGGTATTATGTATTTGCTAGTATTGTACATCCGCTTGTGATGTGACCTACTGTTTCTATTTGTTGTTTGCGAAGTCTGTATTTATCTGTTGTGGTATTGGGATCTTTAATAATATGCTTGCTGTAATATCTGGTGTTTATTATTTGATCCTGTATTGCAATCATGAATCCTTCCGTCTCACTGTATACATTGCCTTTTCTTAATGTCATTCTTAGCCATGTGTTGGATGCGTCTTGATCGATGTGTGGCTGTGTTAGATGATACGGGTGCTTCCCATGTAGTGTTTTCTTTTTCCAATTTACTTTCTTCGTATCTGTTGATGTTATGTGATCTAAAGGGTTGTAGAGGTGGTTATGAAATTGTAGTGGTGTAGCCGATGTATTTATATGAGTGATTGCTTTGTGTATTTTGATAGTTTCTGCTCGTTCTATAAAGAATTTTCTTAAATTGTCTACCTGTCCATAATGTAGGTTTTTTATGTCGATAAATCCCCTTCCTCCTTCCTTTCTGCTTAATGTGACTCTTTCTGTTGCTGAATGTATGTGATGTATTCTATATGTGTGGCATTGTGATCGTGTAAGTGTATTGAGTGCTTCTAGGTCTGTGTTACTCCATTTCACTACTCCAAATGAGTAGGTCAATATTGGTATAGAATAAGTATTTATAGCTTTTGTCTTGTTTCTTGCTGTCAATTCTGTTTTCAGTATTTTTGTTAGTCTTTGACTATATTTTCTTTTAGTTCTTCTTTAATATTTGTATTATCTATTCCTATTTTTTGTCTGTATCCTAGATATTTATAGGCATCTGTTTCTTCCATCGCTTCTATGCAGTCACTGTGGTTATCCGATATGTAATCTTCTTGTTTAGTGTGTTTTCCCTTGACTATGCTATTTTTCTTACATTTTTCTGTTCCAAAAGCCATATTTATATCATTGCTGAATACTTCTGTTATCTTTAGTAATTGGTTGAGTTGTTGATTTGTTGCTGCAACTAGTTTTAGATCATCCATGTATAGCAAATGTGTGATTTTGTGTGGGTATGTTCCAGTAATATTGTATCCATAATTTGTATTATTTAGCATGTTGAATAGTGGGTTCAGAGCAAGGCAGAACCAGAAAGGACTTAATGAGTCTCCTTGGTATATTCCACACTTCATCTGTATTGGCTGTGATGTGATATTTGAATTTGTTTGGATATTAAGTGTGGTTTTCCAATTTTTCATTACTATGTTTAGGAACTGTATCAATTTAGGATCTACTTTGTATATTTCCAATATTTGTAGTAACCATGAGTGGGGTACACTATCAAAAGCTTTTTGGTAATCAATGTATGCGTAGTGTAGCGATCTTTGTTTAGTTTTAGCTTGATATGTCACCTCTGCATCTATTATCAGTTGCTCTTTACATCCTCGTGCTCCTTTGCAACAGCCTTTTTGCTCTTCATTTATAATTTTGTTCTGTGTTATATGTGTCATTAATTTCTGTGTAATGATTGAAGTTAATATTTTGTATATTGTTGGTAGGCACGTTGTGGGGCAATATTTAGCTGGGTTTGCTGTGTCTGCTTGATCTTTAGGTTTCAGATAAGTTATTCCTTGTGTAAGTGTATCAGGGAATGAGTATGGGTCTGCAATGTAACTGTTAAATAATTTAGTTAGATGTGAATATGTTGATGTGAACTTCTTTAGCCAGAAATTTGCTATTTTATCTTTTCCAGGGGCTTTCCAATTGTGAGTAGAATTAATTGCTTGGGTGACTTCATGTTGCAAAATTATCACTTCAGGCATTTGTGGTATCATCTTGTATGTGTCTGTTTCTGCTTGTATCCACCGTGCATGCCTGTTATGTTGTACTGGGTTTCACCGTATGTTGCTGCAGAAGTGTTCCATGTCTGTTATGTTTGGTGGATTGTCTATTTTAATGTGTGTGTTATCTATTGTCTGGTAAAATTTCTTTTGGTTTGTGTTGAATGTTTGGTTTTGTTTCCTTCTATTTTCACATTTTTTGGATCTTCTAAGTTGTTTGGCCAATGCTTGTAATTTCTGCTTCTTTTCATCTAATTGCTCTATCGCTTCTTGTTGTGAGATTTTACCTAACTTTTTTGTTTTTTTTCTGACATTTCATTTCTTATAAACTGTGTTAGCTGTCCGATGTCTTTTCTCAGCTTTTCTATTCTGATCTGTAGCCTGTGTTGCCATGCTGGTTTTGTGGGTTTCTTCTGTGTGTTGGTTTGTTCTGATCTCTGCCTAGTGTGTATATTGAGTGTAGTGAGTGCTCCTAAATAAACCAGTAGTTTAACTCTTCCATAGTTGTGTTTTCATTTATTTTGTTGTGTATGATTGTGTTGATAGTTTTTATTGTTGTTTCGACTTGTGGGTTATTTGGTGGTCTATGCAAGAATGGTCTAATGTCTGTATCTGTGTCTTTGTATTCTATATATGTCAGCTGAAATTTTTCTTCTATATCTAACATGTGTGTCACTTCGTGTTCTATTTGTGCTTGTTCTGGTGGCTGTCTTAAGATTTCGTTTTCCTCTGATTGTTTAATTGATGCGTGTTGTTCTTTTTTTGTTTGCTCTGGGATGTTTGAGTCCATTACTGTATCTTCTTCTTCTTCTGATTGCACATTATTTTGTTCCAGTATTTGTTGTACTTGTTGTTTGATGTTTTCTAATTCTGACTGGGGTATCCTGTTATTTTTTATTATTACACGGATCTGATCAGCTAGTCGTTGTTCTGTTAAAAATTTTAATTCTGGGTATCTGGTAATAAATGTTGTGTATACTTGTGATCTGTATCCAGTTGTGTTGGTTCCCAGGTTTGTTGCTTGGTAATAACAGAACACGAGGTGTCGATTAACTTCATCTGACCATCTCATCCTCTGTCTTTGTTTTCCTTCTAGGGTGGTTGCAGGAAGCATATCCTGCAAAACACCTCTATTTGGATTTAAATCATTTTCCAGTTGGCTAGCAGTGTTTATTATTATTATTATTATTATTATTAAAATTATCTTTAAACATAATTACGTTTGTTCGGAAACCTCAGAGCGCAGACCTACTCATATTTGTCGGGTTTTCTCTTGTATACTATCGTTGTGTTGCAGCCATTTCACATCTTAGTTTAATTAATTCGTTAAATGAATACAGTTGAAACTCAGTTCCGAGTCTTCATTCCCTAACTGATCCATCTGACTACACCCTCACGCCGCAAGCATCTTATAAATTTAATTTCTGCGGCACACAGGAGGATCTTCATCTGCATCTACACTCTGCAAACCAGTGCATGAAAGAGTGTACGTTCCATTTGACAGTTATTAGGGCTCTCTCTCGTTCCATTCACGAATGGACTGCAGGATGAATGAATGCTTAAAGGCGTCAGTAAGTGCTGTTAGTAGCCTAATCTTGTCTTCTCGAATCTGATGGCAGCAATACGAAGATGGTTGTAATACACTTCTAGATTCATTACCGTTGGTTATTGAAACTTTATACGCAAGTTTCCACGCTATAGTCTGCTGTTATGTTCAAGCGTCCACCAGTTCTATTAGTCAGTATCTCCGTGACACACTGCCACGGGGTGAAAAAACCTGTGACCATTCACGCTTCCCTTCCTTGTATCGTTTCGGTATCACTGTTAGTCCCATTTGGTATGGATCATGGGCAAATGCCAGGATGGTTCCTTTGAAAGTGCACGGCCGACTTCCTTTCCCATCCTTCCCTAATCCGCTGTTTGGTCCCTTCCACCAAATCAACCAAACAACCAATCATGTATTTGTATGAGTTGACCGATTCCGACTGTGATTGATTGATGTTATAGTCATATGAGACCATTTTTTTTATTTTTATCAGTTGCACAATTTTACATTTCCATTCATTTAAAAAGCAAGTTCCCAATCTTCGCACGGCTCTGAAATCTTATCAAGATCTGACTGAACACTTGCATAATTTCCTTATAGGTAACGTCTAAATCTGCGAAAAGTCTGAGGTTAGTAGTAACATTGTCTTCAATGTCACAAATATCAAACGTAAACAGCAGGGATCCCTGCGAAAGAGCCGAAGTAATTTCTACATCTGTCGATTACACTCCATCCAGCTGCGTCCTCTGAACCAGAAAATCTTGAATCCAGTAACAAATCTCTCTTGATACCCATACGACCGTACTTTTGATAACAACAGTGGATGTTATTCGGAAATCGAGGGGTACTGCATCTACCTGACTGCCTTGGTCCATGGCTCACATCTTTCTGCATGTTGCAGAGAAACTCCAATAAGAACACACAGATCCCTCGCATAAAGCGCTAAATGTCACACCTGTCCTTGACGGAATGATTAAGCAGACCGGGAAAAGTGTGATAGACTAATCAACAGCGAACAAACATCCAAACCACCAACAGAATCACAACGACGCGTAACAAGGTTCAACTGCCTATATCGATAGTACATCATCTCAACAGCGGCCGCTGTGGCCGAACGGTTCTAGGCGCTTCAGTCCGGAACCGCATGACTGCTACAGTCGTGGGTTCGAATCCTGCCTCGGGCATAGATGTGTGCGCTGTCCTTAGGTTAGTTAGGTTTAATTAGTTCTAAGTTTTAGGGGACTGATGAACTAAGATGTTAAGTTCCATAGTGCTTAGAGCCATTTGAACCATTTCATCTCAACAATGTTAAGTAACTATGACCCAGGAAAACATGAGCAAATCATACAAACAGCTAATATCAGTCATGCCACCATACCTACAAGAGAAATACATGTAGGCTTAAAATAGAAAAAAAAGACATAAATACAAGAAGAAGCAACAAAGAAGATAACAAATCTAACCCCAGCTGAGGTTTTAGTGGTTTCTCTCATATGTCAGACTAATGACGTGATTGCGATTTTCCTCTCACGACAAAACGAATAAGTTACTTGGCTAGCTATCGTTGTTATCTAATGTATCACCAATACAATGCTTTCATTATGTTATACGACCAGAGTAAAGATAAGTAGTTGGAAAATATATATGGTTTGCAGGGGAAATATTTCAGTTTTGGAAAACTTCTTAAATCTCAACGGGAAGTTGCCCAAGCTTTCAAGTGGCAGGATTTCGCAATGTTGGCGTTGCTGGCTGACTCTTAGACGATACGGTAGTAATCTTATGGTTGAGAAATTGGCGTCATTATCCAGTGTGTCTGTGACGGATGTTCGTCGTTCCGGCTGTTTGAATTCGCGCGTCCGCTCGCCCGACGGCGAAGTGGGGTGGCGCTGATCTGCAACTTGGCTCTACGTTGTCAGCAGAGCGTGCTCTATGAGGAGGTAGGAGTGATTGGGACAAGCAAATAGAGACAGTAGGCTCTGGGATTCACTTATCGGAACATCTGTTTGTGAGCTACCGATGTGGTGTAAGGTAGTACGGTGTCATAGCACCATAGTGCCAAATATTTTTCTTCTGGGAACACAGAGTTGGCTGACAGTAATGAACTGCGGATTGCACCTAGTTCTTTGAACTATCCGTCCCAAGGAATCATTTTATTATGCCTGTGGTACTGATAATGCAAAAGCGGACGTTACGTGTTGAAATAAGGTGGTTGTAGCTGACTTGTGGTTTATACTGTTTGTTGGTGAGAGTTCCTAACGTCATTGTAGCAATTGGTCGGATTTGTCAGCTTCTAAGGTGATGTTGGGTGAAGCAAGCACAAGCATTTACTGCAATGTGCCCCGTTACTGAAGCCTTTAGTTTCACGGTGTCTCCGAATGTTCACTTTTGATATAGAATCGAAATCGGTAGCGGAAGGTGGTCTGATTGTATTACCAACAGCTAACGCTGAAAATTGAGTAAGCTACTGGACGGTGTGCACTACAGAACAAATACTGCTGGTTACTACGGGTTTCGTGCAGCATCAATCGGCACGGAACATGATTACTGTTGTTTGAGTCTGATACGGAGTGATATCACGAAGTGTGGGCCTTTTAGCTGTTCCGTCGTAGTCTTGTCGCTCGATGTGATTGGTCTGGTTTTGCCGAATTTACGGAGAGTTGTGCTTTGTTCATTTGTTCTATTTTTCTCAAGGCGTTAAGGGCTTTACAACCTTACTCGGGAGTGTGGTTGTCTGTCCAAAGGACTATCCAGTTTTGCTAAATTATTGAAGCGTTAGCGTCTGGCTCCATCTGGGCAATGCAACGAATTTCCCCTGTATTCATAGCATTGGTTAAGGTGCTATATGCCTTAAGGATTATAGGGATTAAACATTAGGGGTGTGATAGCCCCGCATGACTACGTAAAACCGAGGCGTTAAGGGGCGGTATGCCAGAATGCTGTTTCACTGCTGGCGGGTGTATATTCAAATTCTAAAAAAAAGTTAGAATCGCTGGGTGCCTCTACCTGCCACCTCTTTAATCTTAGAAGTGATGCACCACGGTAATTCAAGTTACTGTTTACCTTTTGGTTTAAGATAATTTATGTCAGAAGTAAGGCTGTTAAGCCAGTATTCTTTAGCATAACGTTATCTTAAGCTGCGCTCAACTATCAAATACCACTGCGCGATTTGTTTGGGTTATGGCGTTTGGGCAGTAACGAGTCAAAGCGCAATGCTGCTTAATAAGCGGGTGTATTGGGCATTAGTACTTGTGTCGTATGTGTGTGGTTTGTAGTG
The DNA here is from genome assembly GCF_023898315.1 of Schistocerca nitens. Taxonomy (NCBI): domain Eukaryota; kingdom Metazoa; phylum Arthropoda; class Insecta; order Orthoptera; family Acrididae; genus Schistocerca; species Schistocerca nitens. Next base: position 860,651,381 of record NC_064614.1, read on the forward strand.
GTTGATGTCCTGCGTGTGTGTATGTCCGTTGTATTTGTTTTACTTGTATTGTGAGTAATTCTTGTCCACGGAGCCGAAGTAATTAAACTCAGATTGTATTTCTGATCATTTTTATTAATTAACGTTTCATTCAATTAACGTTTTATTCAATAAAAATTTTACTAATAAATGATATACTTTAAAGATAGTAATTTCGATAAGTCTGTCAGGACAGATGTTTTAATTTTTTTATTTAAGTTATTGAGAGGTTAAAGGAAATGAAATTCCTTTTGTTATATGAATTCAATTTTAGCTATCCGCAGTACTTTCAAAGTCTGCCTGTATCGCTGTTGGATTAACTTTTTTCATTGTGATTAAAGGCTATGGCAACACTGAAAGTGGCCCGTTGCCTTATATCTATCTTAGGTGCAGGTGCTTATGACTGGAGGAACCATGGTGTCCAACGTGTACCTCTGAGCTAATGGTCCTGCAACAGTGAGACCGGCAGCCTATAACCACACAAGAGTACTTCTTCATCTACGGGATGCTTCCGTTATTCAGCTCAGTCTTATCATTTAATCACTCCAGCCCTCCACCCCAACCTTGAAAATTCCTACAGTGAGTCTCGTGCGAGACTGTTTTCATGATGTCTTCGTGTAAACTCAAGAAACTCGTAGTGTTCTCTCTGACAGAATGTGGAGCACCCAGAAGACGTAGTCGGATATCGCTGTAACTTCTTACATCTACCCACCATCGACAAACATATAAGTGATCAGGTGCAGTTCTCCGTGACAGAACGATCACCGGAGTGCTCTAGTGCAACTGGGGCTTCACAGTGCCTCTGCGAGGGCTCCACCAATATAATACCAGCCTGCAGAACAAAACACAAAATCTTGCTTTACACCGAGAAAAAAAATCTTAATAATGTATCAATTTTGGTTTCATGAAAGTTATTTTTTCTTTAGAGCGTAATAGCCGAAAGAGAGCCGACAAGCATAATAATATATCTTTCATAGACAAGCACCCGCGAGAAAGACGACACCGCCAAATGTAAAATTGGTTCTTGATGAAGCAATAAAATTGATCAGTTACATTAAATGACTCCCTCTTCACTGCCGATTGTTTTCAATACTGTGTGAAGATTCAGGGAGCAAACATAAAGCACTACTGCGCAACACTGACGTTGGATATTTATGTTCAAATGTGTGTGAAATCTTATGGGACTTAACTGCTACGGACATCAGTCCCTAAGCTTACACACTACTTAACCTAAATTATCCTAAGGACAAACACATACATCAACGCCCGTGGGGTGACTCGAACCTCCGCCGGGACCAGCCGCACAGTCCGTCACTGCAGCGCCTAAGACCGCTCGGCTAATCCCGCGCGGCGTTGGATATTTATCTGGGGCTAAGTACATAAAAAAATTATCCGAAGTAAGAACTGAATTATAAATATTTATGACTGACGTTTTTTTAAAGTAAAAGACCATTTGAAAGATGTGACTTGGTTTGCCAGACAAACATGGAAAAAATAACCAATTAAATGTAGCTTAGCAAGGGAAATAGCAAACAATTCTCAATACTAATAACAAAATAAGCTGCCTTAAAAATTATATTTTCGAATTTTTGGTGCTGAAAAGAAAGAACTAGAAAGGTTTAGGACACTGAATGTGTTCTTTGGTGAAACAGTACCATTACCAAATGAAATATTTGAGGAATTGATCCAATATCTCCATCGTATGCGTGTATCTTTAGAAACATGTTTCCCTGAAGAGCAGAATATAAAACAGAAAAGGAATTCTTTTGTAACGAATTTGCAGCAGCCAGAAAATCTCTCAGAAGAAAGTCATGAACCCTTTTGAGTAATGACATGAGATTCAAGTACCGAATCATTGCTCTAAACTATGGCACTTGACAATTTTTGGTGCAGGGTTCGTGATGAATATCCACAGCTTGCCACACAGGCTCTGTTCTTTTCACGTTTCCAACAACTTACTCTTGTGAACGTGATTATCAGCATATGCAGAAACAAAGACAAAATACTGCAACAAGCTGGATACAGAACCTGACATACGTCTTCAGCACCAAAGGTTTCGTGCGACGCTTGATACAAGCCTTTGGTTTAAAAAAAAAAAACAACTTCATAACTCCCAATACACGGAAACAATTTCATCAGTTTACAGTGGAATCATTGCAGTGTTATTTTGTGTATTGTATTACTGTGTGTTACATTGTATATTGTTCTGTAAGTCAGTAGTATACAGTGTATGTATCTTTGTATGAGAATCACTAAATATTTACGTTAAAGAATGAACATAAAACCAGATTTTGCGTATGTTAAGGCTCCGTAAAATATTTAGTATTTCAAAAGGTATCAGTCGCCAAAAAGGTTAGAGAATCGGAATTCTATCGTAGTTCGTGTTTAGTGTGGTTACCCAGCCTCGTAGTCTATATAAGGGTCGCGAACAACGTCAGATGTTACCCTACACTGTGGATCTGATATATGACCTATCGGACACTAAACGATGATGAACCCAAGAGTTAGATGTACGCTGACGCTGACCGAGAAGTCAACACGGGCACCCAGCAGCAGCCGCCGAGTAACACCACCGAACAACGTCAAAGGCATCCTCCTACATAACACCACTAGTAATAAAGCCTAGCCTTGCATGACCTTTCGCAGGCAGCTAGAAAACCGCTACTGCTCTTGCAACACGACCCAACTATCGCAGAGGTTTTTTCCCTTGGCTCTTGCCTTGGCACTTTTTCCTCTGCCCTTCAAAAAGCTACCCTTCGTTCAACTTTTGACCCAATCTATCTCTAGAAGAGCGAGTGTCAATGGTTAATCGTAACCAGACGTACGCATCGCAGTACCCACATCCTGCGAGACCTCACATAGTGGAAAATAACCTATATGCAGAGATGGCAGTAGGCCTTTTGTGTTCACCACTATGCGAGTGTGAGCGTGATGAGGCACCACCCAAGAAAAAAAGTAATCGCCGTGAAGAATACAGAGATACCGCTTACTTATCTGAGGCAGCATTATAAGCATGTGACAGATCTCCATTTGGCCGGCTGGTCGCATCATGCAGTAATAATATTTGTGGGGCATTCGGATGTGACAGCGCCCCGATGTCGGAATGCAAGGGAACGAGAGAGAAAGCCTACCAATGGTCACGTTCCCAGTCGCTCACGACTGAACACTACAAGGGAGGTTCTCAGCACTGTACACGTCACATCCCATTCACATTCGCTCCTGCCATCCGAGAACAGGTAACGGATTCCCTGCAACGTTCTGTGTTAACCCGCAACGATGGTCGGAGGCTAGCAGTACCATTCGTAGTCTGTGTTCAGCAATGAATCGCAGCTCTGAAATACCCCGGATAACCGTCGTCGGGGAAAATGGTTCAAATGGCTCTGAGCACTATGGGACTTAACATCTATGGTCATCAGTCCCCTAGAACTTAGAACTATGTAAACCTAACTAACCTAAGGACATCACACAGCACCCAGCCATCACGAGGCAGAGAAAATCCCTGACCCCGCCGGGAATCGAACCAGGGACGTCGTCGGGGAGTTTGGTGGCAACCTGGGGAGACGTCGCATTCTTCCAATGCTTCATTCTGGCACAGAGGTTTTACTCCTAGCGCCAAGGTGTGGGGACCCATCGGATATGATTCCATGTCACGCCTGGTAGAAACTGACGGAAATCTGACAATACAACACTGCGTCACGGATTCTTGCGTCCTCATGTGATGCAAGGAACGATATCGTGACGCTATTGTTCAACAGGACACTGCTCGTCCACACACGGCACAGGCCTCTATGAATTATGTGCGTGGTGTTCAGGTATTTCCGTGCCCAGTAAGATGCCCACCTTTGCCACTGACAGAACGCGTGAGGGACCAGCTCAAACATCAGCCCTGTGCTACTGCAAGTATCCTTGACGTCAAGGACCAGTTAACAGCAGTTGTGGGCCAGCCCCAGAAGATGATACAAGAGCTTTGTGTTACCTTTCTCAACAGAATCAGTGCGTACCTCTAGACCAGAGGAGGTACAACGTCATTATATAAATGGGCTCAAACTGCCTATTTATTTATAAATTTCATTCGATATGATGATCAATGAAATAACATGATATACACTACCTGCCATTAAAGTTGCTACACGAAGATTACGTGCTACAGACGCGAAATTTAACCGACAGCAACAAGATGCTGTGATACGCAAATGATTATCTCTTCAGAGCATTCACACAAGATTGGCGCCGGTGGCGACACCTACAACGTGCTGACATGAGGAAAGTTTCCAACCGGTTTCTCATACACAAACAGCAGTTGACCGGTGTTGCCTGGTGAAACGTTGTTGTGATGCCTCGTGTAAGGAGGAGAAATGCGTACCATCACGTTTCCGACTTTGATACAGGTCGGATTGTAGCCTATCACGATTGCGGTTTATTGTATCGCGACACTGCTGCTCGCGTTGGTCGAGATCCAATGACTGTTAGCAGAATATGGAATCGGTGCGTTCGGGAGGGTAATACGCAACGCCGTGCTTTATCCCAACGGCCTCGTATCACTAGCAGTCGAGATGACAGGCATCTTATCCGCATGGCTGTAACGGATCGTGCAGCCACGTCTCGATCCATGAGTCAACAGATGGGGCCGTTTTGAAGACAACAACCATCTGCACGAACAGTTCGACGACGTTTGCAGCAGCATGGACTATCAGATCGGAGACCGTGGCTGCGGTTACCCTTGACGCTGCATCACAGTCAGGAGGGCCTGCGATGGTGTACTCAACGACGAACCTGGGTGCACGAATGGCAAAACGTCATTTTTTCGGATGAATCCAGGTTCTGTTTACAGCATCATGATGGTCATATCCGTGTTTGGCGACATCGCAGTGAACGCAAATTGGAAGCGTGTATTCGTCATCGCCATACTGGCGTATCACCCGGCGTGATGGTATGGGGTGCCATTGGTTACACGTCTCGGTCACCTCTTGTTCGCATTGACGTCACTTTGAACAGTGGACGTTACATTTCAGGTGTGTTACGACCCGTGGCTCTACCCTTCATTCGATCCCTGCGAAACCCTACATTTCAGCAAGATAATGCACTACCGTATGTTGCAGGTCGTGTACGGGCCTTTCTGGATACAGAAAATGTTCGACACTGCCCTGGCCAGCACATTCTCCAGATCTCTCACCAATTGAAAACGTCTGGTCAATGGTGGCCGAGCAACTTGCTCGTCACAGTACGCCAGTCACTACTCTTGATGAACTGTGTTATAGTGTTGAAGCTGCATGGGCAGCTGTACCTTACACGCCATCCAAGCTCTGTTTGACTCAACGCCCAGGAGTATCAATGCCGTTATTACGGCCAGATGTTGTTGTTCTGGGTACTGATTTCTCAGGATCTATGCACCCAAATTGCGTGAAAATGTAATCACATGTCAGTTCTAGTATAATATATTTGTCCAATGAATACCCGTTTATCATCTGCATTTCTTCTTGGTGTAGCAATTTTAATGGCCAGTAGTGTATATGTGTCCAATGAACACCCGTTTATCATCTGCATTTCTCCTTCGTGTAGCAATTTTAATGGCTAGAAGTGCATAATCCCAACCCGCGAAGTTTAACTTCGTTTCGTCCCCCTCTTCTAGATGCCTCACTTTTATTTTGGTCAGGCTGTGTTATCAAAGATCGAGTCGATCCTCTATGCCAATATGAGTTGCAAGAAGACCAGAAAGCTAAATAAAGCTTTCACATAAAGGTAGAATTGAAGTTAAATATCCCACCTGGATGCCATGAACGCTTCGTAACTTCGGTCCGTCCCAGCATAGCTTTGATAATGAATTCGTGGCGAGATCAAAAGTGATCTATTACTGAAACAGTTTATTACCAGTTTCGGATGATTCATTAAGCGTTTTAATATTCCTCATCGATATAATTTCCTTTCGGAACATTACAAACAATATAACTCTCTAAACACGCAGAAAGCCTTTATTCTCTTGTCTTGAAACGACAACACACGGTACCTAACCCGAAGTTTTTCGTTTTGAGGTAACTACACATTAAATATCTGGCGTAGTAACAACTCCCATCTTCGTCTTTCACCTGCAGAGGCGCTTTACACAGTTCTAAAATTTCTGTTTTTTCAACAACTTTGAACAAAGTACCAGAAATTAAAAAAAAGGGTGGTTGGGGGATGGATGTACGTCTTGCAGCATGCTCGTTAGCCGAATCCTCTTTCAGAGATTACGCCGTCACATATCCTGCTTTGAAGATTAGCGCATGTGACGCATAACTCCATCTGCTGCTAATGAGGGAGGGGAGGGTTTTCAGAAAGATAAAAAGATATGCTCTGCGCTTCTCTACCTGGAGCCCATGATATAAATCTTGTGCTGTTAGTGGAGGGCCTCCAGTACCAGCCGCGAGAAACACCTGGCACATGTTTATCTGAAAGAAGATGGTGAAAATAATTTCGTTAAACTACGTACTGCGGCCCACTCCATCCAGTGATTTATTGTCTACAAACATTCACGTGTACGTTCCCACAGAGAAAAGTCGAAGAGCAAACATCTTAACAAAACTGCTAGAAAGAGAGTAAGTTACTGCAGCGTTAGGTTGTGAACAATGCATTCATTGTTTTTTCTGTATTCATTAATCGATGTCAGTGGCAGACCTTATCGATATGGCTACTGTTTAGACCTCAGACTTCACCACACAATTTGCTACAAATGAAAGGAACAACATTAGTTATTACTAATTCCGTGGCCCACAAATCAGAGTTCAACACATATGAACATCTGTACGTCCATCTCGATCGTGTCAATAGTCCATAGCGTCAGATGCAGACGGCATGACTCTACAGATTCTTATAACAAGTTACTGAGTGACTTCCTCTAACCCTGAATAATTAGTGTGGTCACTATAGTCTGACTCGACACTAACGTTTTCAAGAGCAGTGTTCCGTATAAAGGCAGAGAAGTTAGTAACGTTTGCTCTAAAAATGCAGTAATCTTCCGAAAAGCATTTGACTCAGTTCCACACCAAAGCTTACTGACGAAACTACGATCATATGGGATATAAAAAAAAAATTTGTGACTGGGTTGAGGATTTATTGGTATAGGGAACATCTTGAATGAAGTGTCGACGATAGATGTAGAAGTAATTTCATCCGTTATAAAGGAAGCATACAATTTTTTGTCCAGCTTATGGAGCCTGTTGATGCGGGTTGAAGCATATAATTTCTTGTCCAGCGTATGGAGCCTGTTGATGCAGGTTTCGCACCAACTGATATTCATTGAAATATCAGCACAAGTTACAACCATGTAAACTACAGCAAAAACGAAATTCTTAATGAAGAAAAAAATTAAAGAAAACTTTCAGAATGTGTTTGATTTTTTACAATGTCACTGCATGTATCACTTTCCCATTTCGTTACACAGTACGTTCAGTTCTTCTGGAAGCATGACGCTTAAGAATCATTGTTTGTGTTTAGAGACACCCTTTCTTTTTCCGCTGGTTTTTCACCGTTCGTTCCTGCGGTCGACTCTTCGTTAGTCTTAGGTTCTCTGAGCGTCTTCTGTCGTACTCACTCTCTTCGTAATATTACTTCTTACATGTCTTTTTCTAATGCATCTATGTTAATCTTTTAATACCATATAGTTTTTTTTTTACTTTCAGTCCATACTACCTATATTTTTATCATTACTAACCTGAGTCTGTTTACTTCCCTGCCATCTATGAAGCCCTCGCCACACGACATTCATTTCATGTCATTATTTTCTTGGGGTACATGAAATGAACCTCCACGAAGATTGCAATAAGAGAAGAACAAAAAATGAGTAGCAATCGGGTGTACCCTGGGCAACGTCAGAAGACGCTACGAAGCGCGCTAACGGCAGATCCTCTCACAACAGGTCTCCATTCAAACGGACTCCATTCCGACCGGTCTTTCTCAAGACCATTTGTTTTTATTTCCATAAACATTGAGGGATTTTCCCGAGAGAAAGAAGTTTTAGTAGCAAATTTATGCCAAAAATATTAATGTGACGTTAAATGGTTCAAAGGGCTCTGAGCACTGGGACTTAACATCGGAGGTCATCAGTCCCCTAGAACTTAGAACTACTTAAACCTAACTAACCTAAGGACATCACACACATCCATGCCCGAGGCAGGATTCGAACCTGCGACCGTAGCAGTCGCGCGGTTCCGGATTGAAGCGCCTAGAACCGCTCGGCCACACCGACCGGCAATGTGACATTATTTTAGACCAGGAAACACACAGGAGAACTACTAAAAACCGTCCAGGAATTGCTGGTATGGAATTAATACGACAAATACGGCAGTGCCATCTTTGCCAGACCTAACGTGAATATCACATCAGCCTCACTGACTGAAAACGACAGCATCGAGCTCCTCGACTTCCATTCTTCTGTGTAACATCCGTCTACAAACCACCCGATCTCAATTTCAGCATTAAAACACCGGCCAACTTCAACGATCAGGACGTGAAGTTTGTCATAGTGGATTTCCATTGCAGAAGCACATCATGGGGATACCCAGCTACCGACACAAACGGAACGAAACATGGGCTGAGGCTCATAACCTACATCTGATCCGTGACCCGAAGCTGCCACCTTCTTTTAACAGTGGCAGGTGGAAAAGAGGGTACAGCCCAGACAACATCTTTGTATCTTCAAAGGTAGCTGTACAATGTATGAAGACTATAGGAGAGCCCATTCGCCGTACCCAACATAAACCTGTCATATGCACAGTGAATCCTGTAGCAGCTCCTGAAAAGGTACCATTCAACAGGAGGTTTAACTTCAAGAAGGCTGAATGGCGGAAATTCAGTGACGAGCTTGACTCAACAGTGATAAACATTCCACCGCAACTTGAAATGTACGAAACCTACATCAAATGTGTCCAACAAGTTTCGAGTAGAGGATGCAGAACTCAGTATGTTCCAGTCATGTCCACTGACGACAAACTGTTGTTAGAAATATGCCAAACCAAAACCAAAAAACGTTGACATGAAGCTGAACAGTAGATACGCCTGGAAACTGCTTAAAACCCTGAGTGGCGACCCTGTGAAATCACAAGACAATTTTACGAGTGTGACTCCTGATAAAGTGGCAACGCTACTCCTGCAGAACGGCAAAATAAAAGGAAGGACGCCCAAAGAAGCTAAACACAGCATTATTTTCTTAGCGGTGGCTGAACTCAAAGATGCCATCTCCAGCTTGAGGATGCATAAGGCTGCAGGTATCGATAACTTTAAGAGTTGAATAGATAAAGAACTTCGGCTGTGAAACGCTGGGGTGGCTACTAAGCCTAAGGAACACATGTGTCCCCAAAATTTAGCGGAAGTCTCGAGTCATTGCAGTGCTTAAGCCTGGGAAGGAACCCAACGATGTGCCCGCATCTCGTGGTCGTGCGGTAGCGTTCTCGCTTCCCACGCCCGGGTTCCCGGGTTCGATTCCCGGCGGGGTCAGGGATTTTCTCTGCCTCGTGATGGCTGGGTGTTGTGTGCTGTCCTTAGGTTAGTTAGGTTTAAGTAGTTCTAAGTTCTAGGGGACTTATGACCAAAGCAGTTGAGTCCCATAGTGCTCAGAGCCATTTTTTGAACCCAACGATCCAAAAAAATTTTCTACCTATCTCCCTTTTATACCACACCTTCCATGACGGACGGAGCAAAGAAGACATCCAAAACAGACAAGCACTGACACTTAGGGTAATTCTGACCAAGAGAAATCTACTTGTATCGAACATAGGCCTTCATTTGAGGAAGAAATTTCTGAGAATGTGCGTTTGGAGCACAACATTGTATAGTAGTGAAATCCGGACTGTGGGAAAACCGGTACAGAAGACAATCGGAGCATTTGAGATATGGTGCTACAGATGAATATTGAAAATTAGGTGGACTGATAAGGCAAGGAATGAGTAGGTTCTGCGCAGAATCGGCGAGGAACGGAAGTGTGGAAAACACTGATAAGGATACAGGACAGGATGAGAGGACATCTGTTACGGCATCTGGGAATGACTTCCATTTTAGTAAAGGGAACTACACAGGACAAAAACTTTAGAGGAAGACAGAGATTGAAATATATCGAGGAATTCGAGGCGGACCGCAGCAAACCAGTCGAAAAACTGATGCAAAAAAAAAAATTAATTCTTTAATCATGGACAAATTTATACAATAATATACAGATGTAATTGTAGACAAGTCATTCTTCAACATTATGATTTTTGAGAAATTATCCGCTACTTATAAGTGTGTTGGGACTCATGCTGTTTGTGTTGAATATTAACTAAGCACCTGTATTAAAGTTCTGGTAGGTAGTGCAAATAACAATTTCCGATATTTTCCAAATGACACAGTTATCTATAAATAAATATTACCAGTAAATAACTGCAGAAATATTAAGGTAAGTCTTGATAAACATTTGCAGTTAGGATGAATGGGATAACGACGAGAGTGCCGGCCGGTGTGGCCGAGCGGTTTTAGCAGCTTCAGTCTGGAACCGCGCGACCGCTACGGTCGCAGGTTCAAATCCTGCCTCGGGCATGGATGTGTGTGATGTCCTTAGGTTAGTTAGGTTTAAGTAGATCTAAGTTCTAGGGGACTGATAACCTCCGAAGTTAAGTCCCATAGTTCTCAGAGCCATTTGAACAATTTTTTGAACCACGAGAGCGCTCCGCACATCGTAACTCCAGTGTGTCTAGCCACAGACAGGTTGGTTGCACCTGGCCTTCTTCTGACCTGCACACAGCCATCGCTGGCACTGAGACAGAACCGGCGTTCATCTAAAAACACAACAAACCTCCAATCAGCAGTACAGTGACCTCTCGCTTGACACCCCTGAAGCTGGAAATGGCGGTGGTCGGGGGCAGTGGAATGATTGCTACATGGCGTCTGGTTCGGGGCTGTCCTTGAAGTAACAAATTTCTAACAGCTTTTTGTTTCGCTCGAATTGCTACTGAAGACGCAGTACGATCGCTGGACACCACGGTTCTCCCTCTCGGTAGCGCCACCTAGCCGTCCAGAGCCCCATTTTCGTGCGACGGTGACTTCTGCCGAGTCGTTCTCCCAATATCGCGGAAGGAACATTCAGATTTTTGTAGCCTTGTCACACGACATGGTTCAAACGCAGTGAGCATTTGATAAAGGCGTCTTCGTCGTCTTATAGGCGTCTTTGATCAAGATCAATTCGCCACTTCCAATCTCAAAGGTAACTAATGCTCACGACCGTTACAGCGCATCGTTAAAGAAAACCAGATTTGCATCCAAGTTGTGGTGCTACTAGCGTCACTTATGCGACTGCCGCGAAATTTGAGTAGACGCCGTCTTTCAGATGCAGAAACACGCCCACCAACTTTCGTTTATCTCGTACAACTCCTTCTTGGTGTTGGGATTTTTTCCCCATTACGTGTAACACTTCCGTTCTTTTTTTTTTATCCCGACCTGATCTGATCGAATAGCATCCCAGGATGGGGCTGGTAATCAGAACTGACTGCTACGGAAGTTGTTACTTTGCAGTTCGTCCTGTTCAATACTACAATACTGAATGTATGGTAATAAGGAACAAAATGGCTCTGAGCACTATGGGACTCAACTGCTGTGGTCATCAGTCCCCTAGAACTTAGAACTACTTAAACCTAACTAAGGACATCACATACACCCATGCCCGAGGCAGGATTCGAACCTGCGACCGTAGCAACAGCGCGGCTCCAGACTGGAGCGCCTAGAACCGCTCGGCCAGCGCGGCCGGCTAATAAGGAACACCAACACAGTTTTACTAATTACGAACTTATATTCTTCTCAAAACACAAAAAGGAGACAACCACTGCCTTCGTCATACATATCTAAATACGGCTAATCTCAGAACAGGCTTTCTTCATTTGCCATTATCGTCACACGCTAATCCATACTGCATCCAACACTGCAATCCAAGGTTAGGCCGGCGCGGTAGAAGTGAAACTAAATATCGGCACTAGTAACGTCACTGATCACTTTTATAAAGATACTTCATCACTTTCCCGGTATTTAGGGGTCTAACCACGACGATGGTGACACCCTTCTCGGTTAAAAACCCTGTATTCCAATAGTGGCCTCCGCACACAGCCCATTCCCGCCAACCACTCTGTCGCATCTCGACACTCGCTCTCGCAACACGTCACAATCGATTGTTCGCCCTATCGACCTGTGCCGAGTGCAAAGTTATAGTAAGGGCCTACGGACCCCTTACAAACGGAGACTGCAGCTGCGCGAAAACGAAGCAGCTATGCAGCGCTTTATTGTTGCCAGGAAACGATAGATCGAGAGGAAAACAGCACAACTGCATGGAGCTCCGACATTTGAGGTGCTTCGCTGCTTTGTCTTCATCTCCTATGCTGCGCGAGAAGTAATAAAAAAACAGAAGAGAGTTAAAATGAGCTTTGCTGCCAACCCGCCGACCGGAACTGCAGCTGGTGCCGCGGCTACTGCTGCTGCCGTCGCCGCCATACAAGAGAAGGCAAGGGAAGGGGCGTCCAGCGCTCCAGCAGAGCAGACAGCAGCCGGCAGCCAGCAGACGGCAGCTCGGCACGCCTTTGTTACATTCGATTAGCGCGGCCCGGCTGCGCCTGCCTTGGCGTGGCGTAGAGGCGCGCAGTTCTTCCTCTGGCCAAATATTTACTTTGCGAGGCGGCGGCGGTGCCTGAGAACAGCGGCCGGCAGCCGCAGCTGGCCGCGCGCCCACTCGCTGCCACCCCTACCGCCCCGCCGCGTCCATCGCCACGGCGCGTCAGTCTTTCGAAAAACACTCGGCTACCTCACGCAATGCTTCACCAACCCCTACCATATCACCGGCTGTCTCATCACTTGCCTCATGCCAAGAGCGATTCCCCAATATACGTCGTGAATACACGAGTCGGACAGGTATTACTCGACAACGCGATCAGACAGCAATGTGTTGCACGTGGGAATGAGAAATCTGTTGGGATTTCCCTAGAGGCCAGTCCTGAGCCCAGACTCTTTTCGTAACATGTCAATTGCATTTCATCGGTTCTGTGGTCCTGTATATACAGGGTACTCTAAAATTCCCCTTACGAACTTCTAGCACTTGTACCTGGTACTGATTAGACAATACGAGGGTGAGTCAAATGAAAACCTTAAATATTTTTTAAAATATTATTTACTGCGCAGAAGTGGTACAAAGCTGTATCACTTTTCAACATAATCTCCCCCACACTCAATGCAAGTCCTCCAGCGCTTACAAAGTGCATAAATTCCTTTAGAAAAAAAATTCTTTTGCTAGTCCTCGCAACCACTCATGCACCGCGTGGCGTACCTCTTCAGCAGAACGAAACTTCTTTCCTCTCATTGCGTCTTTGAGTGGTCCAAACATATGGGAAACAATTGGGGCAAGGTCTGGTGGGTATGGTGGATGAGGAAGACACTCAAAATGAAGGTATGTGATTGTTGCAACTGTTGTACGGACAGTGTGGGGCCCTGCATTGTCATATTGCAAAAGGACACCTGCTGACAGCATTCCACGTTGTTTTGATCTGATTGCAGGCCACAGATGATTTTTTTAGGAGATCTGTGTATGATGCACTGGTGACAGTGGTCCCTCTAGGCATGTAATGCTCCAAAACGAGGCCTTTTTCGTCCCAAAAGAGAGTCAGAATAACGTTCCCTGCTGACGGTTCTGTTCGAAACTTCTTTGGTTTTGGTGATGGCAGCAAAGCTCATTTCCTTGCTCGATCTCTTCATTTACGGTTGGTGGAAGTGAACCCAGGTTTAGTCCCCAGTAACGATTCTTACAAGGAATCCATCACCTCCTCGTTCAAAGCGCCTAAGAAGTTCTTCACAAGCATCGACACGTCGCTCTCCCATTTCAGGAGTCAGCTGCTGTGGCACCCATCTTGCATACACTTTGTAAAACTTGAGCACATCATGCACAATATGGTGTGCTAACCAATGACTAATTTGTGAACATGCTGCAATATCATTCAGTGTCACTCGGCGGTTTTCTTTCACTATGGCTTCAACTGCTGCAATGTTCTGTGGAGTCACAACTCGTTGTGCCTGACTTGGACGAGGAGCATCTTCCACTAAAGTCACACCATTTGCGAACTTCCTACTCCATTCGTAGACTTGCTGCTGTGGCAAATATGCATTACCGTACTGAACGTTCATTCATCTATGAATTTCAATAGGTTTCAGACCTTCACTACGCAAAAACCGAATAACAGAAATCTGTTCTTCCCTGGTGCAAGTCGCAAGTGGGGCGGCCATCTTTATACTGATACTGCGACGGTATGTGTGCATCTGCACTACGCTGCCTCCTACAGGTCATTCTGCACGCTGTTTGTAGCACGCTTACCAACTTACAGGATAACGGCGCGAAATTTCGATTTTTTATTAGAAATTTAAAGTTTTCATTTGACTCACCCTCGTATTTTAAAATGGAACCTAAGTCCGGAAACCATGGTTGTTAGGTAGGTAGGTATGCAGCAGGGTAGCCCTGGCTGGATTGGCTGATGTGTTTCCATGCTACAGCCGTTTGAAAACGTGTCACGGTGCAGTATGCTTACGTCGGATCTTATGATGTCATTTGACTTCTATCCTACCTCTCTGACATGATTCGAGTCTCATTCACGTGTCTGTTAGTGTAAGAGACGCATGGTTGAGTATAAATTTGCAGAATACAACGACATTGTGTTTCTGTATGGCGAAACTCACGGAAATGGAAGAGTGGCTCGTCGCCTTTGTCAAGATCTTATCCGCAACGTCCGACTCCATTGCATACCATTTTCCCCACAGTTGCGCAACGTCTCCGACAAAGGAGGTACCTTCACCGTCAGCAGACGTGATTGGTGCTCCGAGCAGACGCCGCACGCCATAATTGGAAGAGGCCGTACTGCATCACTCGAAGAAAACACAATCGTTCGTAGGCACAATGTGTGCACTGAACTAGGTGTTCGTCACATCGAACCCTACTTGTAGTGGCTCAGAATGCCAACCCTCCATTGAAAAGGACGAAAATTGTTTAACGTTATCTCTAAACAACAGTGTTTGTGAAAACTGATTAAGTTTCCTTTTTGTTTATTTGGTTATTAAATAGGTGTAATTGTAAAATAAGTGATGTACTGGCTCAAGTGTAATAAATTACTTCTACAAGTGGTCGCGTCACCAACATGTTTTAAATCTGTTGTAGCACGGAAACGGTACGTTTCTTGAAGTGGGCACCAATTCAAAATATCATCTAGTTCGTCCCCGCTACAAGTCCTAGAACTTTGAAAGGGGAATTATAGAGCACCATATAAATCAAGTCTATGCCAACGATCTTCCAGTTCACGCAACTGCCAACCTGATGGTATTAATAACGCCATCTTCCACACAAATAATGGTCTTTCGTCTGTGTTAAGATGGCAAGAGGACCTGAGATTTAACTAAACGCGGATAAATGACAAATAACTCTAGCATCTCATCAAAAACTGATTCATCTACATGTACATGATTACTCTGCAATTCACACTTAAGTGTTCGGCAGAGGGATCAAGAAACCATTTCCAGACTATTTCTCGACCCTTCCACTCTCTAACAGCACGTGATGAAAATGATTATGACATTGTCATGCGGCCCGCATCTCGTGGTCGTACGGTAGCGTTCTCGCTTCCCACGCCCGGGTTCCCGGGTTCGATTCCCGGCGGGCTCAGGGATTTTCTCTGCCTCGTGATGGCTGGGTGTTGTGTGCTGTCCTTAGGTTAGTTAGGTTTAAGTAGTTCTAAGTTCTAGGGGACTTATGACCACAGCAGTTGAGTCCCATAGTGCTCAGAGCCATTTGAACCATTGCCATGCGACCTCCTATTTCTCTTATCGTACTACATTTTTTATTTTTTTATGAAAAATATTTTCGCATTCGGAGAGCAAAGTTGGTGATTAACATGTAGTGCAAAGATCTCATCACAACGCAAAACGCCATTGTGTTAACGACTGCCACCGCAAATCGCTTATCATATCCGTGACACTCCCCTTCCTATTTTGCGATCGTACAGTAACGCCTGTCCTTTTTTGAACCTGTTCGCTGTCCTCCGTCAATCCCACATAGTAAGGATCCCGTACCGTGCAGCGAAATTTCAGAAGTGGTTGCACAAGTATAGAGTAGACACTCTCTTTAGTAGATTTGTTATATTTTCTAAGTCCTCTGGCAATAAAATGCAGTCTTTGCCTTCACCTTACTGATGATGTTTTTATGTAACGGCAGAAATTTAAGTTGTTCGTCATTGTAATCGCTAAGTAACTGGTTGAATTTACTATCTTTGTGTGCTTTATTGTGCAGCCGAAATATAAAGTCTTTTGTACAGTGTGGACGACATCACACTTCATATTATTCAGCTCAATTGCAGCTCTTCGCACCATGCAGACAACTTGTCCAAATCATTTTGTAATTCGTTCTGATCTACTGATGACTACAGCAAGCAATATCAACAGATGGACACAATCTAAGAGTACAGTTCAAATTGAGTTGCATTTACACTCCTGGAAACTGAAATAAGAACACCGTGAATTCATTGTCCCAGGAAGGGGAAACTTTATTGACACATTCCTGGGGTCAGATACATCACATGATCACACTGACAGAACCACAGGCACATAGACACTGGCAACAGAGCATGCACAATGTCGGCACTAGTACAGTGTGTATCCACCTTTCGCAGCAATGCAGGCTGCTATTCTCCCATGGAGACGATCGTAGAGATGCTGGATGTAGTCCTGTGGAACGGCTTGCCATGCCATTTCCACCTGGCGTCTCAGTTGGACCAGCGTTCGTGCTGGACGTGCAGACCGCGTGAGACGACGCTTCATCCAGTCCCAAACATGCTCAATGGGGGACAGATCCGGAGATCTTGCTGGCCAGGGTAGTTGACTTACACCTTCTAGAGCACGTTGGGTGGCACGGGATACATGCGGACGTGCGGACGGGATACATGCGGACAGTTCAAATTGAGTTGCATTTACACTCCTGGAAACTGAAATAAGAACACCGTGAATTCATTGTCCCAGGAAGGGGAAACTTTATTGACACATTCCTGGGGTCAGATACATCACATGATCACACTGACAGAACCACAGGCACATAGACACTGGCAACAGAGCATGCACAATGTCGGCACTAGTACAGTGTGTATCCACATTTCGCAGCAATGCAGGCTGCTATTCTCCCATGGAGACGATCGTAGAGATGCTGGATGTAGTCCTGTGGAACGGCTTGCCATGCCATTTCCACCTGGCGTCTCAGTTGGACCAGCGTTCGTGCTGGACGTGCAGACCGCGTGAGACGACGCTTCATCCAGTCCCAAACATGCTCAATGGGGGACAGATCCGGAGATCTTGCTGGCCAGGGTAGTTGACACACCTTCTAGAGCACGTTGGGTGGCACGGGATACATGCGGACGTGCATTGTCCTGTTGGAACAGCAAGTTCCCTTGCCGGTCTAGGAATGGTAGAACGATGGGTTCGATGACGGTTTGGATGTACCGTGCACTATTCAGTGTCCCCTCGACGATCACCAGTGGTGTACGGCCAGTGTAGTAGATCGCTCCCCACACCATGATGCCGGGTGTTGGCCCTGGTGCCTCGGTCGTATGCAGTCCTGATTGTGGCGCTCACCTGCACGGCGCCAAACACGCATACGACCATCATTGGCACCAGGGCAGAAGCGATTCTCATCGCTGAAGACGACACGTCTCCATTCGTCCCTCCACTCACGCCTGTCGCGACACCACTGGAGGCGGGCTGCACGATGTTGGGGCGTGAGCGGAAGACGGCCTAACGGTGTGCGGGACCGTAGCCCAGCTTCATGGAGACGGTTGCGAATGGTCCTCGCCGATACCCCAGGAGCAACAGTGTCCCTATATTGCTGGGAAGTGGCGGTGCGGTCCCCTACGGCACTGCGTAGGATCCTACGGTCTTGGCGTGCATCCGTGCGTCGCTGCGGTCCGGTCCCAGATCGACGGGCACGTGCACCTTCCGCCGACCACTGGCGACAACATCGATGTACTGTGGAGACCTCACGCCCCACGTGTTGAGCAATTCGGCGGTACGTCCACCCGGCCTCCCGCATGCCCACTATACGCCCTCGCTCAAAGTCCGTCAACTGCACATACGGTTCACGTCCACGCTGTCGCGGCATGCTACCAGTGTTAAAGACTGCGATGGAGCTCCGTATGCCACGGCAAACTGGCTGACACTGACGGCGGCGGTGCACAAATGCTGCGCAGCTAGCGCCATTCGAGGGCCAACACCGCGGTTCCTGGTGTGTCCGCTGTGCCGTGCGTGTGATCATTGCTTGTACAGCCCTCTCGCAGTGTCCGGAGCAAGTATGGTGGGTCTGACACACCGGTGTCAATGTGTTCTTTTTTCCATTTCCAGGAGTGTATATAAAACAGAGAGGCCATTAACACTTCCTTGAGCAATTTCGATCTCACTCACGTTTCACTAGATGAAATCCCGTCGATTAGTACGAACTGTGTACTTTCTGATAGCAGATCGTGGAACCAGTCGCACAACTGATACGATACTCCATATGCACCAATAAATTAAATGCCTCTGAGAGGAACAATGCAAAAAGCCTTCTGGAAATCTAGAAATGCAGAATCAATTTGAGATATCCTGTTGATAGCAATGATTACTTTTTTGAATGAAGAACTAGTTAGAAAGAATGGTGTTTTCTAAATCTGTGCTGGGTATATGTCAATAGTTCGTTTTCCTTGAAGTATCTCAGAGTGTTAGAACACGTCATATTTTCCGACATCCCGCTACAAATCGACGTCAGTGAGATTGGTCTATAATCCAGCGGTTGCTTTTACTTCATTGTAACATCTAATTTCCTGATTGTGCCTTATGTGCTCTTCCTTCACCTTGACAATGACAGGGTTGGCTTCTTGGGAAGGAGCCTTTCTCCAGCCAGAGCTGATGGACTGGCGTTTCCGTAAACCTCCTAAACGGATTGTGGTCGGGTCACAGGAGGCTGGTTAACAGGGCGAATAATTCCCCCTTAATGGCCGGTGTTTCCAAACCCAGTGGCATAGAAATTTCTAAAAATACTGCCAGAAAGCCACCTTACAGATTCTCTGTAAACAGGTGCAGGAAATGCCAATGAACAAGCCTACATTGTTCCTCTATTTTGGGCTGACCGGAAACATAAATCAGTTTCGCGGAGCAGGAAGGACCTCGTGAAATGGAGGCGGCGGCTCACATGGGATCAATGGCGTTGGGATAGAGTTTGTGTCTTCTTATTTCGGAAGCCTAGAATTAGTGATCCTGCGAGATAAACGATGTTTTTGCCGGCACACAAAGCCTACAAAGCATTCACAAGTTTCTACCCGTGCGTGGCGTCAAATTCTGCGTAGGCACATCTCTCTTTTCCCCGTCATGAGTTTCGGATTAGTGAGCGTGGGCTTACTAGTTAAAAAGAGGCCTCAAATCACTTCGTGATAGCTGTAACTGGTATTGAACGAAAGTGACCGTCTTCGTCAGTGAGGATTCGTGCCAATAAATATCGTTTGTTTCCTTGTAAATCTGAGAGTGAAGACTTTGAGTGACGTTCCCTATTGGTTCAAATGGCTCTGAGCACTATGGGACTTAACTTCTGAGGTCATCAGTCCCCTAGAACTTAGAACTACTTAAACCTAACTGAGGATATCACGCATACCCATGCCCGAGGCAGGATTCGAACCTGCGACCGTAGCGGTCGCGCGGTTCCAGACTGTAGCGCCTAGAACCTCTCGGCCACCCCGGCCGGCCGTTCCCTATTGTCTTTGAGCTATATTACTGTTTATTGATGATTGGATTGGAAATGAATTCCCATGCTTCTTGACAGAGCGTAGGGGAACGATGCGGGAGACCCGCACCGCCGTACTAGGCAAGGTCCTAATAGAGGTGGTTTACCGTTGCCTTCCTCCGACCTTAAGGGGGATGAATGATGATGAAGAAGACGGCACAACATCCAGCCGTCTTGGGGCAGGTAAAAATCCCTGATCCTGTCGGGAATCAAACCCGGTACCCAGTGCTCGGGAGGCGAGAACGCTACCTCGAGACCACGAGTTATGGACTGCTGATGATTATCTACGGGATGTCAGTTGGAGGCGTGTATGAACTGTTAGCATGTATATATGGAACTCTACAGGGCTTTGTTTATTGACATTGGAGTATTGGCAAGTTTAATACTCTCTCGTGGGTCAAAGCGCAACGATAATGCAACAGAGCAGAGGATTAATTCAGGCACACCAATAAATGCGTCCAGTTTGAATCTGCTGACCAATACGTCACATAGTTAGTCTCGCTCGTCGGAAATCGCCGAGAGGGTGTGGATTCTGGCACTGCCACCTGGTGGTGTTGATTCTGGCCGCTGCTGCAAGTGTGAGCGGTCATGTATGATTGTAAGAAGTGGAGTTATTTCACCAGAATACTCCGAAAGGAAACTAACTGGTACCCAATCTGAACCGGAAGTTCCTAATTATGCCAAAACTTGTTACCTATTCTTGTTAACGTTATCCCAATACCGTATCAGCACACAGTGAAACACTTGGGTGTAACTTTAGACGAGCACATCCAATGAGCGGACACTACAGTCCTCGAACGCTAGTACAATTCCGCTTGCCCCTTCGCCTTCTAGAGGCTTCACACACTATTTCCACGCATTTTGAAACGTATGACTGTGCAGTCACACGTTTTATCGAATCTCCATTATTGCGATGTGATCTAATACAGCACCAATAGGGAAAACGGTAGAGGACTCTAGCGAGTCACGAACGCTTGTGTGTGTGTTACATGTGCAACATCCGTCTGATTGTCCATTCAGTGCTTCCTATGGCCAGTTAGTATGGTTCCTGCCAGGCAGGTTACGTGACTACTACACTACACTGATCGACAAATTTTCACTTTTTAGTTTTTACAGAAACGAAAGTAACTGCGCTTTATAGATTTAGATGCGCTGAACACGAATACCCAGATTAAAATTGCCCCTTAGCTCGGGGTCACAAGTCGATTAGCTGTTTACGTGTCAGTCACACGTATTGGACACTGTAAGAGCTACAGGCAAAGAAAGGTACCGTGACAGCACTTCCTCTGCCGTTAACTGAGTGAGACGGTCGTTTCCAGCACAATTTGGGAACACCGTGATTCACGTGCGCACCATCCAGTCACGTGAACTGATCGAACATAGATACTGAACGTAATTTTAATTGTCGTTTGTCGCAGATGTGTGCTTTTGTGCTGCGCACCCTGAAATGGAAAGCATATGGTGTTAAACATTATCTTTAAACTGTACAACTCTTTTAGTTTATCTATATCATCATCACAGGTCGTCGTGCCCATTGCTGACTTTCGTGATTCTAAGGGCCAACCGTCTCCGTCCTGGAAGGATTCCAACTTCTCTTAGAGCCCTCTGAACAGGCAGATCGGAGATCATCTTGATCTGATCCATCCACCTCGATCTCTTCTTCCACGATTCTCTAGATATTCTCGATCTCTTCTCACAATAAGTCCAAGGAACTGGAGAATTTTTTGGGTGACACGAGAAGAAAGGCTACTAGAGTTACTGAGTTGCTCAATAACGGCCACGGCTGTTATTCTTTCGGTCCACTGTACGTGCAGCATCCTGTGCAAGCACGAAAGTACAAATGCATCAATACGCTGCTTGTCTCTGGTCTTAGGAGCCCATGTTTCACAACTACAAAAGAAGATATTTGTGGTATTAGTTATCGCTCTGTTCTGCCAGATCTTGGTGAGTTTTCGTAGCCACTCGCCCTAGCGCGATGGATGACTTACAGAGCCTTAAATTCATCTGTGAATTGGATCTGTGGTCCTCGATGAGTTGTCTTGACTTAAGTTACTTTGAGTTTTGACTTTCTGAGATTGAAGCCTAATCCATATAATACACTAATATCCTTTACTTCTAATAGTTTACGTGTACATGCAGCTCTGTTTTCTCGTCTGCCATGAGAGCATTGCGCGTATGAAGTCTTAGTTCAAAAGCTTGAGCACGCTGATTCTCGTCTTGTTCAAAACTTTTCATCTGCTTCGTTTTCCATTTACGTCCGCCGTGTAGCGCTGGCGAGCGCTGCTCTGTGAATTGGCAAACAGGGAAGCCAGCGTCTTTAGAATTTCGCTCGCGCTGCCTTGCTGTCGGCTGGCGCTATTTCTTTCCAGTTTTACGAGCAGGGAGAGGAGCGGGCAGGTAGTCGATTGCGCGAGGAAGATGGGCTTGCGGGTTTTCTTTTTACGACGCCGGTGCAGCTGGCGACGTCATTTGTTTACGGTGGATATAAGCGACGCGAGCGCCGCTGCAGCAGCTACCAAGCCGCTGAGCGGACAGGGATGTCGGGTGGTGGGGGCGGTGGGGGTGGTAGTGGGAGTGGGAGGGGGGCGACGCCGCAAGTAGGCATCTGCGCTGTGGTTGGGAACGCTCGTTCACTTTGTCTTCATATGGAGAACTTCAGCTTTATCTATGTAACAATTTTTTAAAAGATGTTTCAGTTCGATTTGTTGGTTGAAAATGAAAATTGAAGAATGAAAAGCAGTAAAAGTTCATAAATGCCTGCTCGCCCAAAAACAGTAACTATAGTAACCGTCCGAAATACGTTAGTGTTGCCTCACGCTAGCACGAAAAGGGATGCATGCGAGAATGTTCCGAGCGCTAGGCGTCAATTCGTCTATCGGAACTGCTTATAGACCTGACTCGATGTAACTGCAGTTAATCTATAATCTAGCACCAAGCAAAAGTTTACATTCATGAACACAGCACAGTTGAGTTACAGAATGTCAGCGCAGTGCTTCTGTCCAAACACAAAATCTGAAATGCTTTTAAAATCTTTAAAATTTGTACACGTTAGCGTTTCACAGAAAACATTGTAAGACCATACTGATGATGTACTGTATTGTGTTGTATTAAACCGGGTACCTAGAAACGACGCAGAGGCTTCGTCCCACCGTAGCCCTCAGTGGTTCACAACCCCACAACAGGCCACAGCAGTCCCACCCACCCCACCGCCGCCCCCCCCCCCCACACCCGTGTCATATCAGACGAGTCTAACCCCAAGTGTTTGTGTGGTAGAGGGTAGAGTAATGATCTTGTTTGCGTAAGTGGAGACAGTGTTTGTGCAGCAATCGCCGACACTGTGCAACTGAGGCATAATAAGGGGAAGCAGCCCGCATTCGCCGAGGTAGATGGAAAACCGCCACAGGCTCGTCAGCACACCAGACCTCGACACTAATCCACCGGGCGGATTCGTGCCGGGGACTGGCACGCCTTCCCACTCGGGAAGCAGCGCGTTAGACCGCGCGACTAGACGGGCGTGCTTATATTGATGTTACTTTGCTCGGATCAGAAAATCTAGAGACGCGGTTTAGGCATAGGTGCAATGCGATTAAGTCTCCGTCACTAGGTTCCCACCCCTTATATGTCCAAAGGGAGTGGATCGCTTACACAACGCTTTCATTTGCTAATTGCCCAGATCACGCAGTGACTAAGTGTCCACATTTGGGGCGTAACCGCCTTTCTGAATTTTCCTATAAAGTAGATCCTCTGCTTTCTCCTCAGTGCAAAGCCCAAGGTGGGGCAAATAAAATTGGCCCGGACAAGTAGATACGATTGGAAGTGAATGCATGCATATAACCACACCCCATGACTCGCACACTACGTGTTCGCCCGCTACATCATCCACACCGGTTCAGAGCGTACTAAGTGCTGTGTCATCGAGAGGGGAGCAGCGCAAAGGGGACAATGGTGGAGCAGAGCGTGTTCGTTGTGAAAACCTAATTGACAACAGTGTCTTGGAAACGGTGTAATCAGTTGTTTGCTGATAAGTTAAATGGTGTTAAAGTGCTAGTAAAGAGTGCCATGCAACTCGTAGTCTGAAAATGGCGCCTGACAGGATCTGTTTCGAAAAAGTCAAAAAACATTCCAAAACTTGCTCGCACACCAGAAAATGAGGCTGCGGTGCACCAGAGTATACTTCAGAGTCCTACCAAATCAAACCAGTATATCGTGTCGATTATGCGGACAAATGCTCCACTTGCATCCCTACCGAGTATCTTTTTGTTTGAGAGTTAAAACTATCAGATGGTCCCCAGCGCCTCCATTTTTGAGTGACTGGTTACTGAGATAACAATGAATGGCTTGGACATGGATCTGTTCTTTATGTCTGGTGATGCCTGGTGTCACCTGTGTGGTTATTGTGGCTATGTGAGACCACAGAATCACCGGTTCTGGGCAACGGAGAATCACCTATAAATCACCTATAACTTCCATGAAACACCATTGCATGTTCAGCAAGTTGAAATTTGGTGTGCAGAGTCTGCACGTCACATTATTGGTCCCATTTCCTCTCATCAGACCCTGAATTCGGCGCGTTAGATGATCATTTGTGCCAGCATTAACGGAGGAGGAAAAGACCTTTACTTCCTACAGTTACATCCAACACCACGGAGCACATTTAAACAATCTTCAAGCCTGACAGAGCTGTTAGCGGAGGTCAGTCTGGTCGCGGCCCTAGCTGGCCACGCAGGTCACCTGATCTGTCAGTGTGCGATTACTTTGTGTGGGGAGCCCTCAAGTCTGTGGTGTATCGCAAGCACCCTCATAGTCTTCAAGAACTGCAACAGAACATTTCGGATGAGAGAGCAGCAATTCCACCAATCCAACTTCGATCCACCTTCAGCAGCTTGCTGACCAGGGCCCAAAAGTGCCAAGAGATGAATGGTGGTCAGGTTTAACATCTGCTACAGTCAGGTTTGTACTGTGTTTCCTCTCCTCGGCTGTGTTTCATTGTACTGTGGAACTCTGTCCTCCGGGCCACTTTTATTTGCCCCTCCCTGTATCTACTAAAGTGTGTCTCTAGGAACTTTTCCAGCTGCCAAAATTTTGCCTTTTACAATTTCTGTGACGTTTAAAAATTCCCATACCCAGGGTTATCCGTCTGAAAGACCTCAAAAGGAACACTTCATCATTTAAACTAAGCTACACATTACCATTAATAGCCTTTACCCCAGACCGAAATAATACTAGATGATCTACAGTGATACGATCAAAACCGAAAGCAAAATCCACTACTCCGACAACAACATTGCACTAACCCCATGATTGCAATGCATAATTAAATCGACATATCAAATCTGGTTTTCGTAGCTTTAATCTTAACTCTAAAACTGTTGAACACAAGAAATTCAGGGTTCTGGGGTATTTAACTGTACAATCACATTTACGTTACCACCTGACAAAAGCCCTAATAACAAGATATTGCACCGCGTACGGTCAGTTAGGATGAGGATCCATAGTCCGAACAGCCACAGATTATCAATGGATTTAAACCCGGGTAGTTTGGCGGCCAGAGGACTGCTGTAAACTCATCTGAGTTCTTCGAACCACGCACTTCCACTGCAAACTGCGTGACAGGTTGCATTGTCTTGTTGGTAGATGCCATCGTGCTGGGAAAAAACAGACTGCTTGGAGGGGTTGACATGATCCCTAAGGATATATAGATGCATTTATTGATGCATCGTGTCTTCCAGAACGATGAAATCACCCGAGGAATGCCACGAAAATATTCCCCAGACCATTATGCACCTTTCTCCGGCCTGGATGTTTGCTTTCAGAGGTTTCACGCTGTACACGCCAATGGCAACCTCTCCGATGGAGCATAAAACGTGTTTCATCTGGAAAGGCTACCTGTCGCCAGTCAGTCGAGGTCCAGTTGCGGTACTGTCGTGCAAATTCCAGCCTTCGTCGATGTGAGCAGCCGTCGGCAAAGGTGCTTGAACTGGACGCCTGCTGCGATTGCCCAGATGCAGCAACGTTCGCTGTTCGGTCGTTGAGGAGACACTCCTAGCAGCCCCTTGGTTCATCCGTGCAGTCAGCTGCTCAACAGTTGCACTCTATTCACCAGCAAACATCTCTCCAGCCTTCGTTCACCCTTGGTCCATGGTGGACCACAGTTACCTGAGCGCCGTTTTACCGCGCATGGTAAACTTTAACTGCGGAGGCGTGCGTACAGTTTATAAACTCAGCCGTTTCGGAAATTCTTAAACTCTTGGCACGAAAGTCAATCATCATCCCTTTTGTTGGGCGTCAGATAAAAAGCACTGTTTCCGTATTACAACAACGACTGCAATGTTTTCGACACCCCCCCTCCCCCCCTCCCCCCCCCCCCCCCCGATTCACTTCATAAACCCTCCACCGCTCCACATCGTTGTGATAAGAACAGATTGTTCTGTACTAACACTAGGAGTACGCCCCTCTCGGCATGTGAAGCGATCTGCAGTTATTTGTTCAAATGGTTCAAATGGCTCTAAGCACTATGGGACTCAACATCTGAGGTCATCAATCCCCTAGACTAAGAAATAATTAAACACAACTTTTTTGAGCAGTCAGATTGCATCGCGCTAGAATATTGTGGGTCAGCGTTGACATGATAAGAAAAATTAAAGAGAAAGTAGGCTCAGTGGGTTCAGTTTTACTCAGCTGTTTCAGAATCAAATAACGTAGAAGTTTCATCTCCTCAGTCATTCAGCAATTTGAGTACCGATACACACATTTAAATAAAGAACTTTCATAGTGATAGCGTCACAATCAGTAGCTGCTATGTGCCAGTTCCACTGTATCAATTCTCCGCGCTAGTCGGTGTCAGGCTGTGTGGTTGTGGGTATGTAAGAGAACAGATACAATTTATCAGAATCACGTAAGTGTTATATGCAGACTTCCTCGGCGAGATACGCAGATGAATTATCGCTAGAGTAAGCAAACGTAGATTACGGTAGGTTTTCAAAGTTGCTTTGGTCACTTAAGGTCTACTCGTATTACCGAATACTGGGTGTGTTGCACACCTATCGGGCGTTGCCTCATACCGATCACTTTCTTTACATATGCGATCAAGGTTAGAGTTCCCTAAAAACGGGAAGTGGTGAACCGTCTAGAAACGGAGTGAAAAGATAAAATAAAGGGCCAGGTAACACAAGGAACATTTCTGTCCTACATAGCTATCCTCCTGTCTGCTATTTTAGAATGAACAGTATTTATAGAAAACTTGAAATTATCAACGTTTAATTGAGGTTTTATTCGAAAATTGTTGATTTGGAACTTGAAACAGAGGAATGTTGTAGTAAAAATAAAGAAGGTTCAAAATGGCTCTGAGCACTATGGGACTTAACATCTATGGTCATCAGTCCCCTAGAACTTAGAACTACTTAAACCTAACTAACCTAAGGACAGCACACAACACCCAACCATCACGAGGCAGAGAAAATCCCTGACCCCGTCGGGAATCGAACCCGGGAACCCGGGCACCCGGGCGTGGGAAGCGAGAACGCTACCGCACGACCACGAGATGTGGGCAATAAAGAAGGAACACAGATTTATCATATAGCTCCAGAATAGACTATTTCCACAACAACAAGGTAAAATTAAAAAAAAAAACGCAAACAAAAATAGATCACACATCGCTTCAACACTTCGAACTTATATAAAATATGTTTCTCTTATTAATAAGCAACTTCCGCATTTACCAATAATAACAGAAAATTCTTGCCTTTGATTCTAATGTAGATTGCTGTTTTCAGTACAAAATAACAACGTTCGTACATGTAAATCGTTCTTCCATCAAAAATAATTCCTTTGGCTGCATAAAAGAGCAGAAGTTACGCGATCAACCGATTTTCATTAATTAAAAAAACTCAATTTATATTCTGTGAGGATGTAAAATAAAGAGCGAACTCATACTGATTAATGTGCGGTTCTAATTACGTGCCGGCCGCGATGGCCGAGCGGTTCTAGGCGATACAGTCTGGAACCATGCGACCGCTACCGTCGCAGGTTCGAATCCTGCCTCGGGCGTCGATGTGTGTGATGTCCTTAGGTTAGTTAGGTTTATGTAGTTCTAAGTTCTAGGGGACTGATGACCTCAGCAGTTAAGTCCCATAGTGCTCAGAGCCATTTGAACCTCAGATGTTAAGTCCCATAGAGCTCAGAGCTATTTTAACCATTTGATCTAATAATGTGCAGAACAAACAAATAACCAACCAAACAAAGAGAAGTCGTCGGCTCCCAGTTTCTCTCTTAACTTTTCATTTATGTTTCTTTTTTCACCAATTCTGCCAGAGAAATCCAGCTAATCCTAACATTCATTAAGTCATTTATGTAGTGTATCAAAACCACCGAACCGTAGAATTGGTGGAGCGCAACTCTAGTTATCACGACATAGAGTAACGTTCATTTCGGAGTGACGCCATTCTTACTCGCCACCTTCTGACAAGGAGATGAGAAATAAAAATACTGTCGAAACGTCGCTCCAAAGCGAACAGATTAGTCGGCTGATTTCCCATGTAGAAGTCATCATCACTAACGAGTTTGCCGGCCGCGGTGGTCTAGCGGTTCTGGCGCTGCAGTCCGGAACCGCGGGACTGCTACGGTGGCAGGTTCGAATCCTGCCTCGGGCATGGGTGTGTGTGATGTCCTTAGGTTAGGTTTAAGTAGTTATAAGTTCTAGGGGACTTATGACCTAAGATGTTGAGTCCCATAGTGCTCAGAGCCATTTGAACCACTAACGAGTTTCCGGTCAGTATGGGTGAATGTAGTGTTTTGACTTGGAGCAGTATATTTTAGAGAGATGTCACAGCAGTTAAATGTGCCCGGCTTAGCGATGTTACTCTGTAGTGCAGACATCAGGTAACCATTGTTACAGTTATAACAAATTAACTAACAAAATCCGCTAAATCCTATTACGATGTACTGCTATTTCTTGTACCGAAATCGCAATTCTTTTTACCAATTCGCTGACAACTTCTAAAAAAAAATAATAATCCATCATGGAGTACATGAGTCTGATGTCCCTCGACATTCTCTGGAGATGGCTCGTTTTCTCTTAAGGCTTTCCCGCATAAAGCAGGATATCGCCGCGGCGAACTGAGGGTCCCGAGTAAACACGGGCTACATGCAGAAAACTTTGCCCGCGGAGAGAGAGATGAATTTCGCCAACTGTGGCGCCGCCGCCGCCGACTACGAAGAAGAAAAGTTCTGTCGCAGGAAAGATATCAGCATTACGGCGGGACAGGAGAGAAACGCTTGTATCGAGGAGGGCAGAAATGGAATACGACGCCCGCGGCCCAAGTTTGTTAGCGGCCGGCGTCGGCGCAGACCCCGGGGGAGAACGGCGGCGCGGCGCGGCGCGACGCGACGCTGAGACAAAGCGAAATTTATAGACGACGACGTGGACGGGCGCTGGCGACAGGCGCTGGCGGCGCTAAGCGTGGCCGCTTTTATTATCCCGCTGCGCGTATTAAAAAGAAAGGGAGGATGGAAGAGTGGGGGGAGGGGGGGAAGGAAAGGCCGGAAAAGTTGCCCAGAGGAGGCGGAAGCTCTAAAGGAAATGGATACGATGAGAGCAGCCACGGTTTGTGAGAGCCACGCCCTGATACAAGCAGAAGACGTAAATATCTGTTTGTATGCGGGAGGGCGGGGGGGGGGGGGGGAGGAGGAGAAGGAGTTGCGACGGCACACAAATCAGACAGCACTGGAGGATTTATCGTGCATACAGACAAGTCAGCACTGTGATGTATATTTTTATATTCCGAGTGACTGTCGTAAAGCACTACAGATGTAACAGAAAGTGCTAGCGAGATTCCAGGCC